>NC_135778.1:35173022-35447958 GCF_028453695.1 Augochlora pura
CTCTCTCTCTCTCTCTCTCTCTCTCTCTCTCTCTCTCTCACTCTCATCATTCGAGCACCGAGTCCTCTACAAGAGCGTGGTTTATACTTTTTATGTATATGTATAGATATATTTATATATTTATACACAACGTACAGATGTATAATATATATAAATATATGCATATATAATTATATATTTATATGTATATTTAATATCGTTATGTATAAAGTGTGTCTCGCTCGCACGACGACAACGTAGATCGATCGAATCGCTTTGCGCGCGTTTCGTCGAGATTAGTATCCCCGTCGTGTATCTTCGCAGTGTCAAATATACTTACAATAGAAATATATTAAAATTGCAAAGTTTCGCGAACCCGGCCGGTCCGCCGCCTCTCTCGATTCCCTTATATACGTATGTATCATCGGTATATCACTTAACATAGCGAAGATGTCCGCTAACGTAAATCCAAACCGAGGTCTCTTCTTCGTCATTCATATACCATAATCGCGTGCGCGTCTGTATGCAATGTTTTGTGTATCGCGGGCGCGAGTGCGTGCGTGTGTGTGTATGTATGTATGTCTCTTTGTATGTATGTATGTATGTATGCATGTGCGTGGGTACGTGTAGGCGTGTACGTGTACGTCAGGACTAATAAAAACGGCTCGATCGATCTTCCCTTCGCGCGCCCGTTCGAATTTCCAGCCTAGGTGCGGCGTCGCGCTGCGCAGCGCGCCGGTCGGTAGATGAACGAGGCGATCGTCAAGTAGGTCACTTGGTCGGCAATGCGATAAACATAATTTATCGACGTGACCGGTCCACGGAGATCTACTAACGAATACGCGGATATCTGTGATCCTGGTTGTTCTTGTACGAATTTTTGAAGATTTCGAAGCGAAACGGAGACACCTGTCGATAATTGTAAGCGCACAAAATATCCACCACCTTCTAGTAATACCCGTTTCTTTTAATTGGCACAGTGTGACAACCATTTTGCGACTGCGATCGTCTTCTCTAAAACAGAGCGGTCTCTCTTTGCGAATGCTAAAGTGGGAAAGAATGAGGCGAGACACTCGAAACGAGTCGCAGCATTACCGACAGTGCGATCTGGATCGAACCCCTTGCGGCAGGCAACCTGTTCCGCTTCTGCGACAGTAGACGGACGCGTTCGAGGCGCATCGAACGAGCCGTTCTCAGTTGCACCCTCGCCGGTGCCGATGCGATGCGGATCGAGCATAAACGTTGCCCGACTCTACGATCGCGCGTTCTATGAGAAAAATCTTGGAAGAATTTACGTCGGCGCTGATTGAATATCGTGGTTACTGTTCTCCTCTTGCATTCGTTCAGCCTCGGTTGTCTCGCGTCTCTGGCTAGTATTATCGCCTTCCAAGAAGCCTTTATCTCATCTCTCCTGCCCCTTCGCCGATCTCCGATCGAAGGGCACCACCTCTCTCCTCCAACTTTATCTCTCTCTCTCTCTTCCTCTTACTCTTTTACGATATAATCGTTTCGTCTCTCGTATCATCCCTCCCTACCATTGTGTCTCTTCGACCTCTTCGTTATTCTGTCTTCTTCTCTGATCAATTTTGTTTTTAGATAGGGCAGTGTTGTGGACGGTTACGGAATCAATGTCCGTAATCCAAAAAACGTTTCCTACAAGTATACATACTATTTAATAAGTACATACTTCAACAACCGTCTTTAGAGCTAAGTTTATAAGTATCGTATGATTTCATATCGTGTTATCTTTTTTTTTTTTTGCTCTTTTCTTTTCCTCGCCTCTGTACGACGTGCCCGTTCGCGTTTTATTATGAAAACATTTTGAAAAAAATCACGTGTCGCTGCATCACGTCCCTACCCCCTCTGTCCCTCCACGTTCCCGCAATTTTCTCGATCCTCGTCTATATCTCGTTCGCGAATCATTTGCCGTCTGCCGCAGCTCTCGATACGTAACTAGTTTTAATAATAACCATTAATAGGTGTATAATCTATCTATCTATCTAACTATCTATCTATCTATCTATCTAACTATCTATCTATCTAGTAAAACAGCATCATATTAAAGTCTATCCTCCTCCTCCTCCTCGTTATCCTCGTTATTCTCCTCGGACTCTTCCTTGTAACCGGGATGCTCGGAGATCGCGTAGTAGTTCCCGTTGTAGATCACCCCGAGCTCCCTCAACACGTCCCCCTTGATGATCGCCTTGATCGTCCAGTTGTAACAGTCCTCGCTCTCGCTCTCGCGGTCGAGCCGCTCGACGTCCACGATCTTTGAGCTAAGCCGCTCGAGAATGATCCCGATGTCCTTGATACTTAGGTGTTTCTGGTCTACGGTGAGCTGATCGATGAGCAGTAAAAACTTCTCCGAGGTCACGATCTCGTCCTCCATGATCGTGTTCTCGGTCTCGGACTCGGAGCTGTCGTGCTCCTGGTGATGATGATTGTGATGGTGGCGCAGGTGGAAACCAGCGCCGCCGCCCGAGTTTCCCGCAGCCAGTCGAGAGCCACCGGAATCGTCGTCAGCGGTGTCGCAGAACCTAACGTGCCCCTTGGCGAGGCCGACCCGCCTCGTCCCGTCGGACAACGACGACGGCGGTTGCGGCGACGGTGTCTGCGTCTGCGTCTGTTGCTGCTGCTGCTGTTGCTGCTGATGCGGATGATGATGCTGCTGGTACTGCTGATGCTGGGCGTCCTGAATAGGCGACGTGGCCACGGATTTGTGCACCGCGATCCTGCGACCCTCCTCGTGCAACGCGCAACAATGGAAGTCGCACTCGCCGCTGGCGCCGCTATCCGCGCCGTTCACAGGACTCCCGTTCCTCACCACCGGCTGGTGGATGTGGTTCGAACACTCTGGCGTATGGATATGGATGGTGGTGCTGTCGAACGAGTTCGTACCCTGCTTCACCAGGCGGCCGGGGATCCCGTGGGTCTGCGGTTGCGGCTGCTGCTGCTGTCGGCGACCACGGCGACAATTTTAAACGATTGCCATTCCCGTTACGGCTTAGACGCAGTACGGAGTGACTTATCGAGGCTTCCGGGTTCGTTTGCGCGACAGTATTCTAGTACAGTAGGGGCCCTTTCAACGCGGCACTCGTAAAATAACAAATATTTAAGTTCCCCTCCTTTTCAAAATGAAATGAAACGCGATGTTCGTTATTTCGACACATTAAAATAATTTGTATTCGTATATAACGCCGAACTGATACCTCGCATTATAGAGGAGGTTCTACTGTTCCACGTAATGGGACTTCTAGATCTGTCTGTCGTACCCGGAAGCCTCGCGTTTCCCTCGGTAAAACAAATCCCAGCAACCATATACACCCGTACGGAGAATTGATAGGCAGGAAGGTTAGCGTACCATGTCATCATGATTTATCACAGTAATTTGGGGGCTGGTGTAACGGCTGGGACCGATCTCGCCCGCCAGGTGTCCCGACTTTGAGTAATTGAGCTTGTCCAGACTGGTCTGGATTACCAACGACGGCCGCTGCGAGCTGCTCAGGTCCGCCTTCTTTGTCGGCGAATACTTGGAGCTGGCCGCGTCGGATCCTTTCTGTTGCTGCTGTACCTGCGATGACGTGGACGAACGCGGGTCCCACTGCAACACCACGGTGACCCGTCCCTTATTGTCCATGATCTTCCACGACGGCGTTTCATCGTGCAGCTCCAGGGCGTGAATTGTTTCGCAGACTATTTTCGGAATCGCTGAAATCGCTGCAAAATAGGGTCATACCTTGTCACCGTTTTGTTTTGTAGGTTATGGGGGATGCTAGACCGGTTGCCTACTCTACGGACTAGGAGGTTGTCTATCTTAGAAGGGGGATAGCACGTCGAGGTGGTTGTCTTTCTTCGGGAGACTATTCAGTCCCGACGGTTGTCGCTCTTAAGGGGACTCCTGCCGAGAGACTGTCGCCTATTTAATGGGGACTGGCCGCGATGGAATGGTTGCCCGTATTGTAGGAACTATCGTGCTACGCCGATTGTGTGTCTATTCTGCTACGGACAGACGGTTCTCTAAGTCAAGGGAACTTTTACGCTATTCGGAACGATGCGATACCATGCGGATAACTACTGAAAAATGGTATGGGCTGGTGTCTGGTCGGACATACGAAGGCCTGGGTGGCACCTTATCAAAATTCTGGTCCACGTGAATGCGTATCGATCTTTTTGTAGCGTCACTGGCTGACGTACACCCATGCCCGCCGAACAGATCGTTATCTGATCGCCCCCTCGAACGAATCTGCACTTTTGTCTTATTGTACTTATGAATCGATACTGTCTTCTATTCATGGAGGACGAGACCGAATGAGCCCGGCGTCTCTATTATCGCGCGGCTCGCGCCCACGCATTTCAAGTATTAGACTAGTGAAAGGTGTCCCTTTTTTTTCTGCAGGTGTATGCAAAAGTGTCGTCAGTCTTACGGGAAGTCGTGGCTCGATCCTGTAACTATAGGTCCATGCCTTGTGGTTGGCTCGACTTAGTGGAATATTTCGAACAAAATTTTGTAATTTTTGCCATTTACTTTACAGCGAACCAGACGCGATTCAGGGGACGGATCGTCATAGCGAATAGGAAACTACGTACCCTAGAAACGGCACCCGGACACGCAATAAACCCGAGAATGCATCGGAGATAGTACAAAGGGAATATGATCCACTCTTGCGCAAACGACGAAAGCTGTTCGAATATTTGGTTAGCCTTTCGACGAACCGAACCGAAACGACCTGTTTGCCTACTTTCAATAAACGCCCTTATCCGCAGCTACCTGCTAACGAATCTTCTATTTTTGTTCGATGCATCACCGAGTCTCTCTCTCTCTCAACGACAATTTACAAGATATCCCTTCTATACTTTCGTTGTACTTTCTTGGACAGCTATTGGTCTCGATGCTTTAATTCTCTAGATAGATACCGGCGCGTATGATGTCAACACCAGTTGGACACCAGCGTTCACCATGCCTCAGCAACAGTAGGATTGTGTTGTTCGCTAGGGTCTTGAAATACTCGCCGTCCTCCACCTGCGTCCCGTCCGACTCTAGCACCAATGACACATTCTCGTTCTGCGGAACGCCCAATTTCTCCTTGCCTGAGGGATAAAAACACCCCGCTATAAGATTCCGCCCGGCCACGATCTCATCGCCACGAACGATTCGCACGCCGATCAACTTACCCCTGTGTATCAGTTCCTCGAAATTACTAACAACCAGTCCCTTTCTAACGTTACGCCAGCTGTCCCATATCTTAAAAGGTCTCTTGCTCCGTAACTCCTGCACAAAAATCAGCCGTCGTTACCTTCTGACCGTGCCGGAGATGCCTAGCTGCTACAGCGGTTCGCGTCCAAACGACTGAGCAAGTCGTCGACAACGTCAAAGAAAATCTATTCTACATTTAAAAAAAAAAAAAGAAGAAAGAAAAAAAACGAACGAGCATAGGTGCGTAATAATAATAGCCCGCGATTTTTATTTTTAGCAAGCAGATCCGCGGGCTACGGCGAACTACCGCGGCATCGATTCGAGCACGAGGTGGGTCTCCGGGATGCATTAATGAGAGAATTACATCGGATGCAACAAGGTGCACCGGTGAAGACAACATGGTAACGGGTATCGAGGGTGCTCCGCGAATCGTCCCTTGTCCTCGAGGACAGTATTTGCGACACACGCACGCGTTCCAGAAAAAGAAAGCGGAGGGAAAGCAAAAGGGACAAAAAGATCTGGTGCAAGGTATCGCGGAAAGAAGCCGCGTTGCGGACGCCTAGGAGACCTCCGGGGAGGTAAAAAGAGTGAGAGAGAGAGAGAGAAAGAGAGAGAGAGAGAGAAAGAGAGCGAGAGCGAGAGAGCAAGAGAATGGAGAAAAGAAAAAAGAGAGAGAAGGAGATGAGAAGAGTCTATCAATGGGTGGATAGGTTGAAACGAGACGTAATTGCGTGTAAAGAAACCGTAAAACCGTCGAGCCCGCCGGTGGAGAATGCTTATCGCCTAGATGTTAAGCGAACCGAAGTGTCTGCGCCGGGTCAACAGGCAAGTAATTTACCCTCCCCCCCCCCCCCCCCCCCCCCTCCGCCCCCCTCTGGCTCCCGTCCCGCACCCTTCACTCTTTGCCGCGGACGGTGTTTTATACGCGATAACCAAGTAGAACGAACTATAAACAAAGCGCGTGCCGCTCCATCGCGGGGGAAAATTATTATCGAATACCTATACATCCTTGCGCCAGTTTATTGTTGTTGTATTTTATATATATATATATTTATATATGTGCATATTTATGTATATATACATATTTATGTATATAAACATATTTTATAAACGCATCTTACGGCCATACTATTTTACCACGATCGAGCAACAATCATGCACGCGAATGACGTCAGGGGAGTGTACGCTGCGAGCGGGAGGGGCGCGGACCGGGGTGCGTGCGTCCCTGAAGAAAGGCGATGGAATCTTGCGGGAATTCTTTTTCGCGAGGAGACCTCGAGGGCGGAGGATATCGGGCAGGGAAGGCCGGGCTTGAAAAATTGGGACGTGCAGGACCAAGAACAATGTATCCCGTGTCCGGTTGCAGAGAGGGAACGGGGCTGCCGAATACGGGGAACGGGGCCATGGGTAGCGGCCCAGGGTCGAGGTAGGGTACACAGCGATCGGTCGATTATCGTGGTTAACAATTACGTGGATCGGGATCGCACGGTCTGGCACGCGAGCTAATATACGAGAGCAACGCGGGGGAACTCGACACACGGGGAAAACCAGTATTATGTTTGGGTTGTTCCTAGTTTTCAACAGGGAGGCGCAGAGCGGGCGGGCAAGGCGCAGACGCGGGCGCAACTTATGGTCGAAAACACTGACCTGATTCAATCATTTTCGGGTTACCGATCGGATAAAAGGACGGAGGAAACGTTTACACCGGGGGGGGGGGGTCACCATGTGCCTCGATCGACGGCAACGGATTTTTTGGGGACGCTGGGCATGCACCGGGGTTGCGGAGCACCGATAAAGCACGAATCGCGATGCAGGCGATACAAGCGGTGCAACATCCTAGGGAGACCCTCGATAAACAGTGCCGAACGTGTCCGCGGAATCGGATCGAGGTCAACACGATCCTCTCGCATAACCTAAAATGGTTGATCAAGGTGCTCCGGGTCGCAACCTCGATTCAGGACGATCCAGGATGCGCGCCAGTCTATGCGACAAAGTCTACGAAAGCGAGAGGACGATGCGCGTCGATGCGTGGACTCGAAGGCGGAGAATGCGGTGGATGCGGTGGATGCAAAGGATGCGGTGGATGCGGTGGATGCAAAGGATGCGGTGGATGCGTGATTCCTCGGAGGGGACGATCTCTATAGAAAATCCACGGATATGCAGGACTATAGATTTTGTCATGTGGAGGATATTATGCGGTAGTAGCGGACAGGGCTCGCACGGTTTAATCAGACGCGAATTACGAGAAAGCAAAAAATTGCGTACCTCTCTTGCCATTACGTCATATCCCTGCAGGTAAGGGACCGTCCCAGCAAGCACTTATTCAAAAGGAACGAGCAAAGAAGCTGCACGTCGCATTATCGTAGCGACGGGATGCTCTCGTGCACTACTGTCCGCCCACCCTTTACTCGATCTCTCTCTCTCTCTCTCTCCCTCCCTCCCTCTCTCTTTCTCTCTCCTTCTCCACCCTCCTTCGGCCCGTCTAAACCCGTTGCTTTCTCCCTCAATTCCCCTTGTTTCACAACGTTTCCTTGAACCTTCTCTTCACGAAACTTGCCACCGAAACAACACACTTTTTCTTTCTGATTCCTCTCTGTCGGATTGTTTTCTCTAATCGTGGGTGGGGTGGACAGTCATCTCTTTCCGTTATCTACCCTATGTGCGTGCGTTCCACCTCACTCTATTTCGTCTATCTCTGTCTGGCTTTGTCTTGCTCTGTCCGACTCTGGCCGTCGTTCCGTTCTACCTAAAGCTCTCCATCTTCATCCAACCTTGTTCTGCTCGTTCCTCGGGGCCAACACTGTCTCGTGCAATATTCTGACGACCGAGCAACACCACCGTAGAGAGCTGGCTCTTCATTCGCGTGATCAACGCGCGGACCGAACGCGAGCCACTACCTCCTCGCGGGAACACCTCATTCTAGCCAGCCTCGGCGTACAATTACCCGATCTAAGATTTCACTAGCGCATATGGGGGCAAATTGTAACAGTGGCTTCCTCCCAGCGGTTACTGCGGCGACTCCTAGTTTTAGATCGATTCTCTCTCGGTGTACGTACAGACACCCTCGCCCTCACCCTCTCTCTCTCTCTTTCTCTCTCTCTCTCTCTTTCCACCGCCGCGCCTCCTCCTCCTTCTCCCCCACGAGTTCACCCGCAACACAACCTCGCCCCACAACCGCCTCTCTCTTCCGACTGACGACCACTGCCTCCAACGTAGCCCCCGTGATCTCTTGCAGCCACCCTGTTTGCTCCTGCCTCCTACCTCCCCCAGACAGTGCTGCTACTGCTGTTGCTGCTGCTACCGCCGCCGCTGCTACTGCTGCTGTTGCTGCTGCTGATGATGATGATGATAATGATTATAATGTTTATGATGATATTGACGTTAATGTTAATGATGCACCTGTTGTTGCTGCTACCGTCAAACGTTGCTAATCACCTATTTCTATAATCCTCTGCACTGTCGCACCCCATTTGCTTCCACCGTTACCTTCTAACGATACCTGGATTCCTTCGATGTTCCTACCTATTCCGTGTATGCTAATCAAAACTTTCATCTAATGAAACGATTGAAAGATTAGGCGAAAAACACGGTGGAACTTACTGTGCTTTGGTGAATCCAGCAGATTCTTCATTCTTCTTTCATCCCCTTCCTTAGTTAAGTTAATTAAATCCACTCCTCAACAGACAATCATTTTTTTCTAAGCTATCCGTTGACATTTACCGATTCAGCATGGCCTCGAACTTTTCTATGAGCCTAAACATATTTACCGTAAAGTGCGTTCTTTTAGTTATGATAGTATATTCAAATATCCCAAAAAAACTATTCAAATGTATTTTTTAGTCGACTTCGCATTTTACGTTTCAAGAAGCAGCAGAAATCATTTATTTCAATTATCAGATTTCTGCTCCTTTTTCGTGATGGAACAATACAAGTTTCGGCTTTCAGTAATAATAAAATACAATTTTCTGTTACTTTTAAATACTCGAACAGCATCAATTCACGTAGTGACAAAATCCCCAAACTATTAGCAAACGTGACCGACGGGGAAAAGCAGTCGGTATTTTCTGCGTTATCTATAACAGAATATGAAACATAAAATACCATTTTTGTCAGCGATTGATAATTTCAGGGTGCTCTGAATCATAAATTTGAAATTAATTGATAAAAAGTTTTACCATTGACATAAATATTACCATTCATTGAATTTTATATCATCAGTAACAAATCTTTATTCGATATCACAAATATAATATACATATGTGTGTATGTAAACAAGTATGACCGATGGTGATGAATCTGCACTTAGATACGAGCAAACAATTCATGGTAACAGACATTATGTATTAACATGGTGAATGAATGAGGCTAAAAAGTTTATGTATTTACTTTGATTTCAGAAATTGTGAAAAAACATGGCTGCTAGACCTGATCAACAAAATCCTGATGAAACGGAAAGTAAACTACAGCTGACTCTCCGGTTTCTTAAAATTTATTGGAAAATTGTGTTCGCTGTGGCATGGGCACTTATTCTAGTACCATTCGTTTTCATTTATACCGATCCAGTATGTACATATATACAAATGAAACCAACACTATTACTATTCCTCTCTATAATTTGTACAATATTTGTAGCAAGTTCGATGCGCATATACTATTCTTGTGATGGCTGCATATTGGATCACCGAATGTTTTCCGATGGCGATCACATCGCTCATCCCATTAGTGTTGTTCCCAATGTTGGGAGTGCTAAGCACGGCAGAAACTTGCAGCTGTTATATGAACGATACTATAATGGTTTTCATAGGAGGTTTGATTCTCGCATTAGCCATCGAACATAGCAATCTCCACCTAAGAATCGCCCTTGGGGTAATGAAGCTGGTCGGCTGTAGTCATGCCAAATTGCTAGCTGGTGTCTGCGCCGTCACAACATTCATATCTATGTGGGTGTCGAACACTGCAGCTACTGCCATGATGGTACCAATCATATACGCAATCCTGAACGAGCTCGAGCAGGTTTGACTTGTTGCAAATCCCTAATTGGGCTATAATTATTCTACTATCTTTTTATTCGTATCTATATCTAGGCTGGACTGTGTAGAGTGTTCGATACGGTAGTAAATCCGGAGAACCCTCAACAAGAACCGTAAGTATGTAATAAGCAAATAGACAAAGGATATTCGAATCTCCAAATTAGATTACAACTCTCGTAGAGACTTGAGACCAACGAATCTGACAAAGGCCTATTTAATGGCTGCTGCATACTGTTCAACATTCGGTGGAACCGGAACACTCGTAGGCACAGGCACCAATCTCACATTCAAAGGAATATTCGAAAACACATTTCCGGACGCTGAGGGCATTAACTTCACACAATGGATGATAGCCAATATTCCCCAAATGGTGATCAATTCGCTCCTGACTTGGCTTTATCTTCGCATAGCATTCATGGGGTATCTAAGACCGAAAAGTAACGATGCTCAAATGGCGACCATCGGAGAGGAAGGAGAAGCAGTTACGAATCGAGTAATGCTTCACCTTTAATAAGTACCTACTTCCTCCTCAGTATTCTTCTTTTTGTTATTAATATTATCGTCGTCGTGTTACAGGTAATGCAGGCAAGATACAAGGAACTAGGCGGCCTTACTTTCCATGAAACCGGTGTTGCCGTTCTTTTCGGCTTTTGCATAATACTTTGGCTATTACGTAAACCTGGTTTTATCACGGGATGGTCCGAAGCCATCACAACTATGTTAGGCACTCGTCCGTTTCCTTATAGTATAAGGAACTCTCTACCTTATCTCATTTATCTTTGTTAATAGAGACATCCGGGATTCTACGCCTGTTATACTGGTCTCTATTTTGATGTTCTTCATCCCAAAAGACCCTAGTTTTATTCACAGTTTCAGCAAAGATAGTAAGTATCAATTTTTGTCCTAGTTCATAATTTGGTTACCGTAATTACATGCTTCTTGAATCCTGTAGCTACTAAAAGACCACACGTGCCGTCGGATGGATTGATGACTTGGAAAGTGATAGAATCGAAAATGCCATGGAGTTTGATGTTCCTTTTGGGAGGTGGATTTGCGATATCCAAAGGTAGTGTTGCTTCCGGTTTAGCCAAAACTATAGGGAGCGCTCTCGTGCCCTTAGAAGCATTGCCGCCTCCAGTAATCCTCATCCTAGTATCCTTATTCATCGGTTGTCTGACCGAATTTACCTCCAATGTTGGTGTAGCAAACATTACCCTTCCTGTTGTTGCACAAATGGTACACTGAGTATGACAGTACGATTTCAGTAACAAAATATCGCCGCATTTTATTGAATACTGTTTTCTTGCAGAGTGTAGCAATGAAAATTCATCCCATCTACCTGATGTTGCCAACCACCATAATGTGCTCTTATTCATTCCGGTTACCAGTTGGTACACCTCCAAATGCTATCATATCCACGATGGGTCGGATTTCGACAAAATATCTGATGATGGGAGGATGTGGCCCTGCTGTCTATGCCCTTATTGTTCAATGTATTTGTTTCCTTACCTGGGGTAATTTTATCTACGGTGCTTACGAATTTCCAGAATGGGCTAAGGAGAGTGAAACCACTAACGCACCTTAAAATTGTTAAGTTTTTGGGACAGGGGGAGACTCAGTCTTTTTAGGACTCAAATTAATTTCTTGCTGTTCCAATCTGCGATGTCTTAGCATTGTGGAGAGTACTCCATTGAAGCTAGCTGTCTTTTTCTTTGCGCTTCCTTTTGGAGTGCTCTCACCTATTCTTCTCACTGGCAGTCTTGGTGAAGACATCTCGTCCATAAAATCAAAATCAGACTTCTCTTCTGTCCTGAAATTAAATAAAATATTGTGATAAAAAAACTGCATAATTACATAGATTGAAAGTGAACTTTAAATGTCTATACTTGTACTCTTGTGAACCACTGTCCTGTTGATGATTGTTTGAAAGAATAGGAGACGGGCCTCTTCTTCCAGGACATTTCCACTCCAAGTCTAGCACTCTATTATTTGCTTCTAATGCTTCTATCAGCGTTAATATATCATCAGGCTTTAGACTCCATTCATTCTACATTCAAGAAGAGAAATTACTATGAAAACCAAATCTAAAAATATGAACTACATATCTGCCTACCTTCCCATCTGTTTCGTACTTCTCGTCGTCTGAGCAATCGATGGACCATTCCTCCTCGCTGCGTTCCATTATTTTTCTTTGGAATACCGAGCATTCCAACAGAATCACGCTAAAATTAAACTAAACGTTAAACATAAAATCCAATACATAACCTCTCACAAAAAACAACACCTTTTCTTCAATATCATTCGATACCTTAAAATATATATGGTCCAAACTTAGACCATAATATATGATCTAAGTTCGATAGTAATTGGTTCTTGCTGCTTTTCTCATTAAGAATAAAATATATATATATATATACATATATATATACAAGCAAATTTTGACAAAAATTATATACGTATATACAATGTACAATACACTGATTTCTGCAAATATGAACTGTTACACTTCTATCGCAATCTGCTTTACCCTGCTGGCAATTTATGACTAGCAGTTGGATCGTTTTGCCGCAACGTGTAGCGGCGCTATACGGAACCAGATAATTCTTGCCGGAACCTGCAATGTATCTCACGAGGAAAATTATAAGAGTTATTCGTAGTCAAATAAAACTAATATTCCACTGTCTTCTCGTTAAAATTTCTTAACTTCTGAGAGCTCGACTTAAAGCTGTGAGAATGCGCGTTACGGTGAATGTATCAAGGCTTGAAAACAATTGCAATAACAAACTAAATATCTAAAAATAAGGAGAAGCAGGCAATCATAACGGTTGCTTCGTATTATTTCTTCCGGAAGAAAAGGGAGCAGTTTTGTCCCGTGTCTGTGATTGGACTTATCGGTAAGTCTATAAGCAGATTTTGTCTTATATTCTTTTGCTTTATGAAAAAAAAAAACAATTCATACGATTAAAAATTTAGTCGAATAGTAGGAAAGTTTACAACGCAACTTAAAATAGGTGTTGATCAGTGATATTGACACGGTTCACAATGAAGTTCACATTGTAAAGGTCCACCAACTTCTCGGGTTTGAGTATCGATCGTGGTCGATCCAACAGGGAACTGGCTGATACGAACAGATCGCGAATCGTGATTGGTCTTTTGATACATACATACATACACTGTTTACAAAGCAGCGCACGCGTTTTAGTCCGGTTAACGAACGTAACGGATTCGTCACCGAAATTGTAGAACTTATGCCGGTATTGGACATACGATTACGAACTGTGCGTTGTATATTTGGAGGCTTTGAAAATTATGAGGGAGGAGAGAAAGAAAAGGGAGGAAGCATCTCGAACCTGGGTTCGTTAAAATACTCGCGGCAGGTTCTATTTTCGACGCATACAAATTCTGAGGAGGTTACGATATTTAAACAGATCGGCGACAAATCGAATGCACACATAATCGTAGAGAAGGTGTCGAATAATTTGCCCTCTTGTGGTGAGCGCGGGAGGTGCCGCCACATTGTATATTTGTTCGCGGGTGACAGTCTCGCACCGGTTTCGTTAGAGCCTAACCTTTGGCGGTCTTAGATTCGAGACACAAAATTGCTGCCGTAGAAGGGATGGATGCTCTCGGGAGTGATGGTTGTGGTGACGGAGATATGGATCGACGAAGCGCAGGACGTGGCCGTGGTCGTAGACTGTGGACTTTCACCCCACAAGAGCTACTTCGGAGACCCCATGCTGTTTCTGGAGCACAAACAACAGGTATTTAAAATCTCCTATGCCACTCCAGACATCCATTAATATTAACATTTAATCGTAGCTTCCGCGGAGACCAAAGACATGGAACAAAACAAAGTGGACAAGCCTGACTCGTTCGTTAATATGATACAGAATTCAACATTGTCCGTACATGCAGCAGTGTTTGTCCCAAAGTCATATCCCAGCAAACTGTCATCGGTTAGTATCCTTTATCCTGCATTGACATACTTTTACTTTATTTAATTAATTAAGAGTTTTCAATGTTTCTATTGTTCAACAGCAACGACCTACACATAAACATTCGGTTCAAGATAGACTACAAGTAGCATCTGAGAAATCGCTGCAGGCGTATCAAAAGCAAGCAGTACAAAGCCCTACAAGCAACTATGATATTTCTCAACATTATCAACAAGTAGATCACGGGCAGCAAGGTGATAATTTCTCCCAACAACAAAGAGGAAAACAGAATGTGAACACTCAGAATTATAGACCATTTGAAGAAAATACAGGGGGGTACAACCATGTACAGATGTATGAGGTAAATACAAACATAGTATGTCATTTGAAATAACTGTTAAACGAACTTTTTGTGAAAGTAAACAGACATGACATTAATCGATTTTTGGTTGCAGATGAACTCTGAGGAAGAAAATTATTTCTTCCAATTGGCATCCACGAAAGATAAACTAACCAGCGCTATACACTCATTGATCTTAAATCCAGGCCGATTTACGTCGATTGTTCCATCGCTTATAAACGATATTACTTATTATCTAAAATCTCCTTGCGATTTTCAAGACATTATGAAAGTGATTATTCAGCAGGTTAGTGTTTTTCCTTGTTTTATCTCGAATGATAGTAGAATAGGTTATATTCATATTCCCTGTGGTTTTCAGTCTATAAACGAAGGCAACTTCAGATACAGCGGCGCACGACTGTGTGCGTCCTTGGACGGTGCGATAACGGCCACGCAACAAACGTTATTCAGAGAGACTTTATATACTTTGTGAGTTATTGCATCCAAATCTAACACCTGCAACGTTTATTTCAGATTTCTCCGTTCTAAACTTTAAGTGGGTAACAGGTGTAAGGCTGAAACAGAAAGTCACTCTTCAACATGGAAGGAAAAGGACGACCACACGGAAGAGGAGCAGAAGAAGTGCCATGGACTAATATTATTTTTAGCGGAGCTGGTAATTCAGATGGAACACACGACCACTTTCGGTTTGGGAGATCTGTTGATTCAACTTATTGTTAATATATTAAAGAAGCCGGCACCGAATTCTGTGAAAAACATCTGTCAGGCCCTTAAAGTATGCAATTCCGTTCTGAAGGTTACCATGTAATTGTATGATGTTATAGAACAATCGATTACACTTCGATATACAGTTGGCAGGTCACACTTTGGAGAAGGGTAAGGGAGGAAGCCGAAAAGAGATGGAGAACATGATGCGAGCGCTGACAGAGCTCGTAACAGCTGGTAGAGTAGACACGCATGTAGGACGTATGGTACACAGTGTACACCAGTTAAGAAATGGCAATTGGGGTCATAGTTCTACTGTAGATTCGTCGACGATCGAAAACACTGAAAACACAGAGACGAACGAGGCCCTCGACGAGCCTGTATTGTACGGACCCGATGGCAAAGTGTTAAGTCCGGAGGAAAATGAATTTTTAGACGATGTCACCGATTGTACAACAAATTTCGAAGATTTATTGTACGTAAATTGTTACCATTGATAAGTATTAAATAATAATAAATGTTTCCTGTTCTTATAGATTACTTGAGGAGCGTTTCGGAGATGAGGTAGAATGGACGTCGCCAGAAGATGACGAGATGGACGCAGCGTACGAGGAGTTCTTGAAAATCCTACCGAATCAAATAAAAAATCCAATCTCAGAATAATCGGGGACGTGACAACGGCCTCTTTCGTAACCGTCGCAGCTGCCGTATCGATATTCAAGGCCCAGAAAACCTCATAGTTGGAAGCTATGAGTCCACTTGTGAAATTTTGATTTTCAGTTCTTGACGACATGCACCGATTACAATGATAATCAAACACAACGGACAACAGGACAATTTTTCGCGACCACATACATTTATACGAGTGATTAACTGTCTAGCGAGAGATTTCTTATACCCACCTATACGGAATAAGAAAAGATCTATACCGTATCTTAGAGATTCGTTACAAAAAAAAAACAAAAAAAACGGTGTAGCTGAATCATTTCCGCTTTTCTTTTTTTAAATAATGTACTCGCTATTTTTTACCGCGACTTTTATAAAGCTGGGAAAAGAAAGTCTCACAATTTATTTCTAGGACGAAACAAAAATGTTTTATTATACAACTCATAATTACGCTATTAATTAAATTATTATAATAAAACATCTAAAGGTATTAGGTAAATGTAGTTCGGCTTTCTCATTGCTGCGGGTGTTTGTTAAGTTCTGAGATTTGGTGAACCTACCTCTTGGTTTTCCCTGAATGTTTTATACAGTTTACGTGTCCATTGCGGAGCGATTACGTCCGGGATGACTATTCCGTCGATGATCGCGCGTTCCATGCACTCTATAGCATGCCAGCACAGCAGGTCCATTTTTGGCGCGAAAGGTAATGCGGAACGACTGTCAGTTAACGGCGAATGTGGAACTGCTTACTCATCGGCTTCACTTTCAAAACCAACGAAAACTGGCTCATAGAAAAATATTCTATGCACTTAAAAGTCAACGTGCACGTTCACAATTTTGTTGGAGGGGAAGGAGAGACGTACTCTAATTCAGACATAGTCTGAAACAATTTTTATTTATCGTTCAGTATAAACGGAAATAAATTGTCCTTGATTCTCACATGCTCCGATGAACTTGAAATTGACTTACGTGTTTTAGTAGTAAGATTTGTTACGTTCGAAGAGAATGCCGTTTCCCGGCGTCATTTAAATGAACGTGATCGTCGTTGAGCGTAGGCGAGGCCCATCGAAGGATAGTCAGGGGCACGCGTAGGCAAATTTTGAAGTGGGGTCGAAGGCTAAGGAAGGTGGGGCCCTCCTTGTATTCCAATCATGATCATCTCCGTGTTCACCGAGAACTCAGTCCGTTTGTTTCCGTTGCGGAGCACGGCCAGGTTTCAACCAAGGTGAATTGATAAGAAAAAATTTGATATTTGCTGCTCTACAATCGTTCTCTTTTAGATGACTCCGAAAGTCATGGATCACCAGCGGACTGCAGTTCTGCTAATTTTCTCATTCATTGCCATTGCCAATGGCGGATATTACCATCCAAGAATACTGACATCTGGAGACGTCGGTTAGTAAACGATCACTTAAAAAGGATTCTATTACTCGTTGACTGTATGCTCTATTTCTTTTCAGGTACCTGCGAATCTTACACCTGTGGAGTGAATGCAAGATGCACTCTGAGCGAGGGTAGGCCAGTTTGCTCCTGCATGAATCTACACATGGGAGATCCTCTTTCGCGTTGCGTCAGAGTTGAATGTCAGAGTGAGTATCCTGGTGTGGATTCTTGGTTATTTCATAAATTGGGAACTTGTTGTGATTGTGTTTATTACCAGTAAACGAAGACTGCAGTGGCAGTAAGGTCTGCACGAACAATAGGTGCGTGAATCCTTGCGACAGTCTTTGTGGCGTGAACGCTATCTGCGAAACAAGAGACCATGTACCAACATGTTATTGTCCACCTGGACAGACAGGAGACCCTTTCACCACTTGCCGCGTAGCTGATCCACGTATGTATATCTGAATAGAAAGTTTCAGGATTATACAATTAGAAGAACGATACCTTTAACAAAATCCTTTACAGAAGCTGCCTGTAAGCCGAATCCATGTGGACTGAATACAAAATGCGAGGTAGTGAACGAGGTGACAGTCTGCAGTTGCTTGCCAGGATACATTGGATCTCCTTTATCCGGCTGTCGTCATGAATGTGAGAGCGACAGCGAATGTCCAGGTCATCTGGCATGCTCAGCCAACTTCCGGTGCGAGAGTCCGTGCAAATGTGGCTCGAACGCTGAGTGTAAGGTGGTTAATCATCAAGCAGTGTGTAGCTGTCCAAAGGTAAATCGATGTGCACAGGAGCTTGAAAGTCCAAAACAGCGGCTAAATCTAAGAATTTCATTCTAGAATTGGTTGGGCAATCCTTTGTTGTCGTGTCGGCCGGAATGCACCTCGCATTCAGAGTGCCCGCTGAACAAACCTGCTTGTCTTTATCAGAGATGCATGAACCCCTGCGATGGGGTATGCGGCGTGAACGCCGATTGCAATTTAAGAGGTATCACTCCAGTATGTAGTTGTCCGAAACATATGACTGGCAATCCATTCGTCAGCTGTAGGCTATTCGAAGCAAGTAAGTCCTATTGTGCCGGTGTATGTCACATTAAATATTTCTGGCGCTTAATCATGGATGTTATTAATACGTTCAGGAGATTTGTGCGAGCCGAATCCATGCGGAGCGAACGCTATTTGTACACCGGGACACGATAGCACCGGAAAAGAGAGACCTGTATGTACATGCCCCACTGGTTACATTGGCAACGCGCTGGTCAGCTGCCAAAGGGGCGAGTGCTTCACGGACAGCGAGTGTTCCGACAGTAAAGCATGTATAGATTTCACATGCCAAAATCCTTGCACCGGTAAAGAGTGCGGGCCAACTGCATCCTGCACTCCTAGACGCCATATCGCTGTGTGTACCTGTCCCAGTGGCACGCGAGGGGATGCGCTCTATACCTGTAACCCCATACAAAGCAGATCTTTCTTCAACTATGGTCGACAATATGGATACCGCCAGTATTAGTCAACAAGAAGACAATATATTAGACTATAATTAACGAAAATAATTAGTAAACTGCGTCCGCTTATTGTTACTTTCGTCAGGAGTATTTAATAAATAAAACCATAATGTTGGCATAAAACCATAATCTCGGGCTAGTACCGCATTCACTTCGAGATAAGCGAGCTCTCGTGGTAACCATTAACGGATCTTGCGTCATGTATGCGAACTTATTTCAGCGATTAAGTATGCGGAACAGTTCTTATTCAGTGTACCTTCTTACAATTGTATTTGTCATCGCAATAATAAAATACAAAGTGCCTTAATAATTGAATGTATAACCGGTTGCATTCTCGCAGGGTTCATCGATTTTTCGATACTAACTTCTCGTTCCCATCCCATGTATTGATACATTAACGTACGAACCAGAGTCTCCTTTGTTTTTTACCTTAAAACACAATGCTGCACTCTACCATAAGGCAATACAATATAAATAAACGATCGTGTGCATAAACGTCATTCGCTGGGTGGCCGACAGAGTTCGGTACTGTAGTAAACGAAACGCATACAGTCGAACTCGAGTCGAAGGCAGATTGGTCACGTCCAAGTGTGAAACCTCTGCAGGGTCGTCTACGCAGTTGTCAGAAGAACAACAGGAAAAACGATTATCACGTTGGTGAAGGGATTGCCTTCGGCGGCGAAGGCTCGTTTTCCTTGGGGAGTAGCCCGCTGGGCGCTCTCGGCCCGCAAACCTGGAGAAATGTCGATCCGGACAGTAGCCTACCGTCTTTTGCAAAATGGTCGGGCATTACTGCACTCCGTTCGAAATACCGAGGGTCTTTACGCTAATTGCCATCCAAGGATTAACCACGGCAACATACACGTTGGACAAGTAGGTAAGTCTCGATTGATATTTATAATATTTATTCGTCATGTGTTGTCGCCTTGATCAGAAGACCTTGAAACAAGTAATCAAGACCTTCGTCTATCACAATGTATTTTGAATTCATCAAAAAAAATATAAATTTTGGTAGCATGACATTTGGTGCGGGTCCCAATTAATCTCGATATCGGTCCTTTCTTTTTAAGTTGTTGACATTCTTCAAGGTGGACACCCAAAAGAAATTATCCGTTTACTATCTCTCTAGTTCTTGGTATGGTTATATTCTGGCAAGGTCACAATGATCAACAAATTTTGTTCAATTCACATAGTTAAATAATTGTTAATTGGTTTATATCTGTATATTAAACATAGGCAAATCCCCGGGCTATCTGCCCCAGGGTAACAACAATGGTTCAGCTACAGGAAGACACCTTGTTTATTTGGGAGCTCATGCTAGACGACTTTTTGTTGATAATATCCTAAAAAGAGTTACAAATAGTTTAGCAGCAGATTTGAGACGAAAAGCTGCTTCGAGATTGGTGTTTGGGGACTCTGCACCTTTCTTCGCTTTGGTTGGAGTATCTCTGGCATCTGGAACTGGTATACTAACCAAAGATGACGAATTGGAAGGTGTCTGCTGGGAAATTAGGGTATTTACTTTTGTTGAACTTGAACAAAATTATTGAAGATATACTATCTTAAGTTTGTACTTGTAGGAAGCAGTATCAAAATTACAATGGAATACTCCCCAAAACGACACAAATTATGAGGTAATAAGAGATAAAGAGAAAGTTATATCATTGGAAGATTTTGTAATTGGACCTGCAATTGCTAAAGGATGCTCTGCTGTTGTCTATGCAACAAAATTCAAGGATGTTAAAGAAGAGAAAGATGAATTGAAGATTGACAATAAAACCACAGCTGTTGCTGGATTTCCATTGGCATTGAAAATGATGTTCAATTATGATACTGAGTCGAATGCACTCTCTATTTTGAGAGCTATGTATAGGGAAACTGTACCAGCTAGAAGACATATAAATAATGATGAACTAGCCGAGTGGGAATCTAAGATGGCCGAGAGAAAGGCAGAGCTTCCACCGCATCCGAACATTGTAGCAATGTATTATGCTTTCGCCGATAGAGTACCAGCATTGCCTGGCTCTTTCAAAATGTACCCCGACGCATTGCCTGCGCGTATCAATCCTCAGGGATCTGGCAGAAACATGAGCTTGTTTCTACTAATGAAAAGGTATAGTATACAGTACACCAAGAAGTACGTACTTTAAACAAATGGGACAATAGGAATTATCTGTTACAGGTATGATATTACATTAAAACAATACCTAGCCGATCGTAACGTGAACACCAGGGAATCGATACTATTACTTGCGCAATTATTGGAGGGTGTTGCTCACATGAATGCTCACGGTATTGCACATCGGTAAGTTAATATCCTTGTGGAGAACGCAGTGGCATCAAATATCATTTGTACTACATGTATTCTGTTGTGGTTGCATACCAGTGATCTGAAATGCGACAATATTCTGCTGGATCTGTCCGAAGAGACTGACAACTGTCCATCTCTGGTGATCACAGATTTCGGTTGTTGTCTCGCCGACAAAAACCATGGATTACACATACCTTACAACACCCATGATATCGACAAGGGTGGCAATGTTGCTCTAATGGCACCAGAAGTGATCACGGCTGAGCCTGGTCCGTTCACCTACATCAATTATGCGAAAGCAGATCTATGGACTATAGGTGCTATCGCGTACGAGATATTCGGTATGAAGAATCCATTCCATGGCGATACTAGGGATAAAACAACTCTGAAAAATCACAGCTATAATGAGGCAGACCTTCCTGCCTTACCAAATGATGTACCAACTATAATATCTGCCCTAATTAAAAATATATTGTCCAGAAGCTTGTACAAGGTACGCTGTTGTTGACTTAGGGCACTACCTATGGCTCTTGAATACTACATGATTGTGCTCATTATTTTAGAGGCTTGATACAGCGACTGCAGCAACTGTGATGCAACTGCACTTGTGGGCGCCAAGTGCTTGGTTTGGAAGCGAGGGAAAGTTGCCTTCTAGCAACGAGGTGAGGAAACACATTATTATGTAAATTACGTTTGAATATTTGTAATCAACTATTATGTTGTGCAGGTAATGCAGTGGCTCTTGTGCTTAACAACGAAAATACTTTGCGAGGGACGTAACTCTGCGATATTGGTGTCCAATGTTCTCGGCGAAGATGAAGCGGAGAAAGTGATCCGACAGAATTCCTATTATAGGTCCCTCTCGACTAGATCTTGCGGGAGGCGTACCATGCCAGAATATCAATTAATAGCGAGTTTTCTTGGTAGAGTTACGCTTGGCAATATTAGGAACGCCTTGAAATGGATACAGAAAAATGTTTAATTTTCTAGTAAATGTTTTACATGTTTCTCTGAAAGAAAACGGAATAGAACAACATAAAGAAAGTATTTTTCTTCTGCTCACGAAAAATTGTTCACGAAGGTTCATGTTGGATACAAGAAGCAGAGATTGTTACATTATTTTTGATACCCATTGTTATCTTTAAAGTTCCCAAGTTGGTTTCTTATTAATTTATTTTTGATACTATAAGAAACACATGCAGGAATAAAATCAACATCCGCTGGGTAATTTATTATTTTATTATACACAGAAGACATTTTTCAGCATTCGCTGAAGACTGTTTATTCTATGTCAATGATTGTTTGAACATCACCGCGTGATGCAGCTTGTATCAGTCAGCTGGTGATTGTATGATCGTAATTTTAGTCGCTTTACCAAAATTGTTAATTCGTTTTTACTGGAGGCTTACTTTACAACAAATGTAAATATCATGATTGATTGACGGAAGATGAGGCAAGCACTGTACAAGTGTTGTTCAATAATAAAGTTTGTAATCGATGGCGTTAATTAA
Organism: Augochlora pura; assembly: GCF_028453695.1. Taxonomy (NCBI): domain Eukaryota; kingdom Metazoa; phylum Arthropoda; class Insecta; order Hymenoptera; family Halictidae; genus Augochlora; species Augochlora pura. Next base: position 35,195,608 of record NC_135778.1, read on the forward strand.
AATATTAAGTGGCTTTCCTAGGCAATCCGGACGCCTGCAGTTTCTGTTTTAGATCCTCGAAGTCGAGATTACCGATTTCCGCTAGATCCCTTAAATATACCAAATACTCCTCATATGACAGAGCTCTTTTGCGAAACTTGAAGAACGCGAGTCCTGTATCGGTTGTCGTTAATGTCACCATGTCGAGTATCCGTGCAGAGATCAACCATTTGTCGCTTTGCGTTAAAGGTAGAAGATGTAATTTGTTTTCATGAGAAATTGGATCCATTTCACAGTAAGCTACGTAATCAAGAAAATCGATTAGCATTACTGTAGCGTTTATTAATTGTTTAATTTAGCGTTACCAGTTACCACGGAAAATATCTTCCAATGGAATAACTTCAGGTATCAATTTCTTCTGGAACGCTTCTATCGATTCCATCTTGAATAGTATGGAAATGGCCAACACTTACTAAAATTTGTGTAAACGTCTGATAAAATATATTTAAAAAATCATCATGAAGTTTAATGAATCTGAATGCTTGGATAAAAATGTTTTCTGCGAAAGAAATTGTGACAATGCAAGCTTGATTAGTACCATTGAACAATTGAAACCGCCGTATTTCTCAGAATTGGCCAATCAAGAGTTTTTCAAATGCTTCTGTAAAGAAACTTGCACCGCAAAAAGAAGACTGGATATGCGTGGATCTACTGTGCATGAAAAAATCAAGTCAGCAAATGTGTTGCAACTTTAAAATTTTATACCCCTTTGACAAAAAAAAAATTGTAGGCGACTGTTCGAAGATACCGATGTCCCAGCCCTGATTATCTTCTTACGGAAGTATCAGGATATCATTTACATTAATTTAAGCAGCAATCACATTACGGACAGTGGCTTTAAAAATTTAATTGATCATGCACTTGTAAGTGACAACATTTCTAAGTAATAGTTTATTTTAACTCAATTTTTTTCATAATTTTTGTTTGCAACAGACGTACAAGCAGATAGAGAAGTTAGATCTTCAGAACAATAACATCACAGAATTAGGAACAAGATATTTATTGGAAGTGGGACACAACCTAGAATTTAAGAGTCTGAATTTAAAAGCGAATAAATTTGGCGTCGGTGTAAGTGATCAATCCATTTTTATTTTTTTTTTTTATCGAAATTATTATATAAAATTTTTTCAGGCATCAATACATGTAGCCAATTTTTTATTAAAAAATATGCATCTCATACGGCTGAATGTAGCAGAAGTAGATCAGACTGGTTCTAGTTTAATATACTTCATAATGGTACTCAGTCAGGAGCAGGACATTTATAATAAGACTTTGAAACATTTAGATATAAGTCGGCCAAATCCGGGATGCATGCACTATTTTGATTCTGATCATTTCGCCAGTATCATTGGTCACATGCTCAAGGTAACATTACACCATGTGTTTCTTTATTCGTATCATCACATTTATACATTTTCGTTACATAGCACAACACTACTCTATCAGCGTTACATCTGCAAAAGTACAATTTTAGTTGCCACGATATTGAAACCATGATGTCCAATGCGATTCACAATAATACTTTGGTTTTGTTAAATCTTGGCTGCAACAATATAGGAGATCATGGTATAGACCAACTGGCCAAGTGGCTTACTAAAAGACCTCAACTGAGAATCCTAGTACTGTGTAGCAACATAATAACTGATCACGGTGCAAGGTACTATTAATGACCAATGATTAATAGCAGAAGAAATAGAGAATGAACAAGTTTCATTTTCAGAAGCCTGAGTTTCACCCTTCCCTTCTCAAGGCTTCAATCTTTGGATATATCCTACAACAAGATCACAGATGTTGGTATGGTGGAACTTTTGTACACTTTGAAGAAAAGTCCCCTTTTGCGACAATTAAGAATATTTGGCAACACCATCGGTCATCCAGTTGGCAAGGTATTCCAGCCAAAGAAGGATAGGAAAGTGCACCAATTCGTTCATTTATTGCAGATCATTAAACGAATGCTGATCTCGAAGGTGTTGAATCAAGAAGATATAGACGTCAGACCATACAGAGTTGATCATAGATGGTACATTGCAAGATTCGAAGGCGATCGCTGCAAGAAAAAATACGAGGATGTTCCTTATGGTCTTTTCTCGCGAGAATCGCTCCCTGCTATCAAAAAAATTCGTCCAAAGCGAACCTATCACAAATATATTTACAATAGGATAGACGACATTAATGTGCAACAAGTACGTTGATCTTAAAATTACTCGTGATCAAAAGACTATTAAGCCGTGGTCTATTTTAGTCAGTCGTCAGAATCATGTCAAGTGTATTGATAATGGATCATCGAAAAGACTGTAGATGTTGTTATTGTTTGAAATGCAAAGGTAATTCGAGATTTATTCTTTCTTTAAGTATTTTTATTTGTTCATTCATTGTTGAATCTCTCAGCACCGCACTATGACGATGGGTGTAGAGATATAGAGCATCCAGATACTTGCACTTGTTGTAAGTGCAAGGGTGATGATGAAAGCAGTGATTGGTCTGTGGATAAAGAAATTTTAAACAGAATTAAGTCTACTCCGGATCCTATGGAAAAGATTGCACATATTTTAAAGTCTGTAGGCTCTGAAACTGGTAGGAACATCACACGATGGATAAACATTGATGAAGATATTTTGGAAGAAGATTTAAAAGCTATTGCCGGTTAGAATCATTAAAATTATGTTTTTAAGTGAAAGATTACAAATAATATTAATCTTCAAATTAAAGGTGGAAGCGACACTGACAACGAGTCGTCCAAGGATTCGTGCAACTGCTCTTGGGCCCAATTAAGTATATCAAGCTTACAAAAGTATTTAGAGGAAACATCCTCTAAAAATCTCCTGATTATACCTAAAAGTAATACTATATTAAGAGACGTGTACAAGGGATCCGACATTAAGTCCTGTGTATCAGAAAGTAGTACAAGTAGTTTATAAAAAATTACGAATTTGTATGGAAGGTAAATAGAGAACAAGTGTTATGACATCTATTTATTGATAGTCTGACATGGTTTGATTCTTCTTTGTCAAATACAAAAATAAAAAAAGAATAATCGCTTGCATTCTAGATTTGAGTACTACAAATCATTATTAATCTTATTCCTGTTTAGTTTCTATCTTGATATTCTTCTTGTTGCCGCCATCCTCTTGTTGCTTGTCCTCCTCCATTTTCGCTGACAATTGACTCGAGTCGACTTCCCTCGCTATCTTATTCGCTTGTATAAGGTCATTGACTTCCAATGCCAGTGGACTGTTTTCAGCGTTCTCCCCATTTCTGAGAGAACCAACAGCAGGCATCATTGGAGAAGCTGCTCTAAATGTTGTGGGATAGCTATTGATTGTAATTCCCGGATTTCCGTAGACACCATCCACCAATCGTCTGGTGACATACGAATTGATTGGCAGAGTATCCATTCCAAGAGCGAGTGACTTTTGGTAAATTCCTGGAAAACTTGGTTCAGTAATCTGATGCACATGAGGCAGAGCAGCATTCACATTGATGTGACTGTGGACGTGCGTTCTTCCCTGAGCTCTGGCTTTCCCAATATGATCCTGTAAGTAAAGAGATACTAGTGAGAAATGCCAAAATTGAAAAAATGAAGACTAATCACTTTCCCTCACATTTAATACAATAGGCATTCTGGAATTGTACGGCATCACAACTGGAGATCTTGCAAATTGGGACGAGTAAGGCATTGCAGATAATACTTCAATGGCCATAGGTTCCGCAGCGGGTTCGCTGAATGTAGCCATGTTATTCTGGCAAGGGCATGGTCTCAGAATTCCGTGGAGTGGATTACCACAAGGAGACGCCGATGGAACTTGGACAAGACTGCCCACGTGCATCAGTTCTGGATCAGGATGTATCATCATAGGACTTGATGGAACACCGAATAAATGGTCTTGGTACGAGGAAGCGACTGGTAACACAGCTAAAGTTTCTTGCGGTACTGGAAGCGGTTCTGGAGCCTGTTCGATGCGCATAGGCGTTGACTGTTCCTTGTTCTGCACCGGGGGAGCTGAAGTTGGCTTAGGTTTTGGTTTCTCTACAGAAGTTTGAGAGGCAACATTTGTCTGAGGGACTAATGGGGCAACGTTCACAGATGGAGTGGCTTGAGCACAAGGCTGGGAAGATGATTGGACTACTTGCAGGGATTGATATGGCTGGACTACTTGCTGAGGCAGAATTACACTTGCTTGAGGCACTGAATAAAACTGAGCATAAGTAGGCTGACCGTAGGAAGGTTGAACGAAGCTGTACGTTTGAACAGGCTGAGCAGCTGGTTCACTCTGAACATCGAAAGTGGTCTTCTGAACAACGGCTTGGTTAGACTTACAGGGTATTTGATTCAGTTGAGAGGAACCAGGCTTGATTTCTACGCAGAAAGAAGCTGCCTTCTTTGCCCTGTCCTTGTCCGTGCCTGGATCCTCGATTTTCGGAACTTCCTTTTTGGATTCGAGATTGTCTTCCGTCAATGACTTCCTCTCTGCTACCTTTACTGTTGGACCAGCCTGGGTTAAGGCAACTCCCAAAGCCAAGATTAGAAAACATGCGGAGAAACGCATCGTTGACAATATGTATGTACTGTGTCACTTCCAAAACCGAATTGTTTCTCGACTAATTCAATTCCGCTTTTTTATAGGGAATCATCAGTATGTAAACGCGCCCCCCAGCTCTTGAAATCATTTTGCAACTCGATGCGTAAATACCACAGCAAATGGAATCGCGGACAGTGCTGATCATGCGTTTCATAACTGCTGCGTTGTTTCAGCAATTTTCTTGTTGTACACGAGCGAATTTATATTTCGACTGATATTATATTATAGAAACAAATATAAACTCATTAAACATTGTTATTGCTATTCGGAGCATTTGTTACATTCATTGTAGAAATTCTCAACGTTATTTTATATTGCCAATAATTTATTCAATTCTGTTTAGTATTTGAGTAAATGATTGTTATCATATATTAGATAACTGTTTAGAGTGATGACTTAATTATAATAATTAGTGTAGATACGGGTAATCACTTTGTATAATGTATAAATAAAGAAAAACAATTTGAAAGAGAATTTAAAATCAATTCTTTATGTGAATTTCACAATTAGCTGCATTTTTTAATTTGCTGAAATTGCAGCATTGCTATTCTGACACAGTTGCAACATATCAAGTCCACGTGCAGTTGCACTTTTCTTTGCTTAGTCTACACATTTTTCAATACAGTTGTTCCAAATAAATTCTCGAATCTGAGTATCCGATTAAAATTTTTATACATAATTATTAAAAAGAAATCTATTTGCATAGAGTAAACGTGGAGCAGAGTGGCGCAGTGGAAGCGTGCTGGGCCCATAACCCAGAGGTCCGTGGATCGAAACCACGCTCTGCTAAGTTGTTTGATATACATCAACTTGTTCTTGTTTTTTTTTCAATGCTCTCTATTTTTTACGTTTCATATCAATTGAAAATAACTACTCAAATGATTTTAACGTTAATAGAATTAGTTACAAATACGATTTATTTTCAGAAGTACAACCCAACTTTTGAATCAAGCATAACGAAGTTCTTTTCCTTAATGATTCTTTTACTTGATGAATTTGAATAATTTTGTAATTGCATAATCTAGTTTGCAATATTACAATAAGATATTGTTTTTCAAAATGAATAACAAAAAGAAATTTTCGCCCAACGTGGGGCTCGAACCCACGACCCTGAGATTAAGAGTCTCATGCTCTACCGACTGAGCTAGCCGGGCAATGGCTCCTGGTTTTCATAAATAATTAAAAGAATGTATGTTTTTATTAAATTAAACATATGTATTCTTGAATAAATTAGAAACGGTTCCCTGGAAAAATTTTTTCAAAACAAATCAAAAGGAAATGAAACACACTCTTTATTTATGCTATCTCTTTATTTGCGCAGTTCCTATCAATCTCAATTATTTGAGAGCGGCTCGAGACAATTACACAGCCGAACATTACAGTTATAAACGGGGGACAGGTAGCAATGCGAAATTTTATTTTCGCGACACATGCCAGAACCACGATGGTTCCTATCGAATCAGTTACTACGTTATGTGCGTTACTTAAGCATCGCTCTAAATGGCACGCTAGTTCACGTAAGTATCCAATAAATATAAAAAAGATATCAATGAACACATATGTATATTATTGTACTTGTGATTAAGTTACGGCGATTGGTCGTATAATCAATAAAACCGTGCTGCTATTAGTGGTAAAACGAAGAAGGGAATGAGGAGGCCATGGAACACAGCCTGATTTCCTGGTGAACAATCGGATGGACAATCGAACGAGCCATCGGTCTTGTTCTGCAACAGGAAATTCCTAACCAGTTTCTTTCCCTCGCAGGAATTCTCAATTTTAACAAAACGAATCTTCCGAGCCTCCAAAAATTGTTCCAACTCCACTCTGCATCTCCATTTCAAAGGATTACCGGAAAACTCGACGATGTAGACTTCAGGCATCTCGTTCAAATCGCTAGTAAATATGCACTTCAAATCGTTCCCTTCCAAATTTAAATATTCGAGTCGAGTCAGCTGGCGGAATGCGCCCGGTGCAATATATTTAATTAAATTGCCGCGTAGATCCAGCCTTATAAGATTCTTTAGCGGGAACCAGGAAGATCCGATCATTTCAATCGGATTATCCTGAATCGTTAGGTTCTGAAGCCTGTACGCGCCATCGAACGCGCCTTGTTCGATGGTGGTCAGGCCAGAGTTCGTTATCACGAGCTCTCGAAGATTTTGAAACTTCGAGAAGCATCCCGCTGGCAATCGCGCCAAGTGTCCCTCATGAAATTCGATCGCGGTGACGTCCGTCGGCAAGGCCTGTAACATTCGCAGATTTCCGCCGATACATCGGTAACGGATGCCAGCATCATCGTCGACGGCAACGCAGGTAGTTTCAGTGGTATCGTTCCAAGCGTTCGGGGCAGGTGTCGTTGGCATCGGTGTGGTGATTACGGCGGGAAGATCCGTCGCGTAACAGTCCTCCTTTAACAACAACGAATGTTTATCGTAACGGATTCCACGAGCGTCCAGGAATTCCGCTAATTTGGTCCCGCACAGACAACTCCAGGGATTGTTGGCGACATACAATGAGGACAAGTATCGCAACCGTCCCGCCATGTACTCGACACCGATGCAGTTCATCGAGTTCTCAGATACGTCCAGACTGGTCAGATACGGCATGTTGTCGAATGCGCCGTTCGCTATTCTGTAGATGTTGTTGTGCGAAAGATCAAGGTATCTGAGATTCGAAAGACCCCGAAACATGTTTTCGTTGACGGCGTCGAGTTGGTTGCTTTTCAGCGACAAATATTCCAGATTGTAGAGCTTGAGAAAAGCCATAGCGTCGATCTCCTCGATACCGCAATCGCGCAGTTCGAGCTTCGACAGATAACCGTCGAAACGGTTGAAAGCATCGCCGGGAATCTTTTTGATCTTCGATAATATCACGCGAATCGAATGGACCGTTTCCGGTATTGCGTATAGCTCTTCTATCGAGGTGATGGCTCGACAAGTGTAGATCATTCTGGATCGATCGTTGCTTTTCTCGGGATAGCAACGTCCGGTGTAAACGACTGGCGGAGATGTAACGACAGGAATTTCCGTCGTCGGTGGAGGCAGTCGGGGCCTAACGATCGTTAAGTTCGAATACTTGACACTTTCTTCGAAGGAGGTCCAGTGAATTCTTCCCGTGGTAACCGAAGTACCTGTAGTGATCTGTTGGAAACAGAAATAACGTTATGGTATAACCATTTTCTACTGCATTAATTTTTTTAGTAAAAATACCTGCGGTTGGCGCCATCCACCGGCAATGTCTGAAATATCATTCTCATTCTCGTAACATCGACCCGCATCGATCTCAAATCCAACGGTCTTTTGCGTGAGGAAACTTTGGAGGTTTCTGCGGCAGTTGCACAACCATGGGTTTCCGGTCGCATCGAAACGTTCGAGTTTCTTCAATTCTGCTAACTCCTCGATGGCGACGCAACGCAACCTATTGTTTCGGAGATCGAGGTGTCTCAAACTATTGCCAACACGCCATAGCGCAGTTCTACCGATCAGCTCGATCTCGTTCCTTTGAAGGATCAATTGTTGCAGGTTAAGGAGATCGCGGAACCAGTCAACGCCAACCATCTGGAAGTGGTTGCCGATCAACGAGAGTCGTTGCAGCCTGTGCAAACCGGCGAATGCTCCACTTTCGATCTCGCGGATACGACAGTCATTAAGATCCAAACTCCTCAGGCTATTTCCAAACCGAAAGAATCCGTAACGAGGTAATCTTTCGATTGTCAATCCGGATATCTCGATCCAGCTGGTCTTATCCGGAAGACGGTCCAGCGACGTGAGAACGTTCGTTTGAAATTCACTGCCATGTATCGATGTCCAATTCTGCTGACATGGTCGCAACCGTTAAGGGGCACGTTCGTTAGCTACCACATTAGAATAAATCTAACGAATCGCTTATGGATTTAAATTTTAATTTTAATTTGATTGATGCCAGTCAAAGACTTACACTTACCCGATTATAATTATTCAAATTGTGAGTAGTGAAGGTAACCGGCACTACAGGGAACCCTATTTGAGTCATGCATTGGTATCTCCTGCATAGGTGGACTTCTCTGGAACAGTCCATCTCCAACCTAATCGATCTTTCGCGGAAATATCTGTCCAATCTCTGTCTGCACTCGCAAAGCCATGGGTTCCCATCGATGCGGACGCTCCTCAGAGACCGCAAGTATAATAAATCCTCTGTTGCCAAGCAATCTAAATCGTTATCACGCAGTCCCAAAGTTTCAAGATGCGGCAACATTCGGAAGACATCAGGTTCGATATGTACCAAACCGCATCTGAAATTTTTACATTTGTATACACTACATTTGATGTACGATACACATCGATGTTCTGATTGTAAACGACGTTCCCCTGGATGACTTGATTATAAAGCTTTACGTAATCTATGACTTTCTATGGAATCAACGACGCCGCCACGGTTCTGCAAACAAGGAAACGCTGCGCCTCTTCCGCGTCCGTGATGCAAATTCCGGCCCACGGAATTCTTCTAAGAAATCTTTGTAAACGCAATCGACTCGTACACTTTTCGCTTATCACATTACACAGCAAGACGGTTTTGTTTTAGTAACTATAACTAAATTGCTAGAAATTATTAACATACCTGTCTAGTACTAGCTTCCTTAAGTTGGTCAGGTGGCGAAACCACGCGGTTCTAGCCACATGGATTTTGGTTCCATGGAATATCAGCCATTCTATACGGTTCAAACCAGCGAATGCGTCCGGGGCAATGTAATTTACATGGCAATTGTAGAAGGAGAGTCTCCGAAGATTCTTGAATCTCCAGAACGCGTTGTCCGGAATGTAGTGGAACCGCGACACCGTGAACTCTATCCATTCCGCCTCGCTGGAGATCTCCTCGAGATCGTTCAGGTCGCCGTGCGTGCACGCGTAGGCGACCGACCGTTCGTCGTCCGCAATCGGTACTATGCTGCATTTACAGTGCGCTTGGCCAATTAGACCGACCAATACCCACAGCACAATCAGATGCATCATTTTTTTCCTTTCTAGGTGCACCAGCGACGAATGATCATCTAGTCTCTTCAATTTGCTAGATGGAACACAGTGAAATGAAAGGTACGGATGACGCTGGCCACTGGTCTTGTTAATAAACAGCCTCTCTTGATTGGCTTCTCGCTAATGCCATGTTTGGTGCTCGCGGGAAACATACGTAGGTACAGATATAGAGCTTTTAGTCTTCCAATGAATGTTATCGTATGAGCTTTGTTCTCCATAATTTTAAACTGATTTAGTTTGGTATGGTTTGCAGAAAATTAGGTATAACGCAGTGTTAATTGTCATTAATATTTGCAGCGCAGTAGCAGCGTGTGTTTTTATACTTGGTGCGGCAAAAACGACGCTTGCAGTCACTCACCATGGTGAAGTGGGACGATCTTGATGGCAGGATCCCTTTTGTGAGAGACACCTATCACTTTCAATACCGAGGGTATCACTTCAGGGTCGGGTTAAATACTGGGTTACAGCGGTGCACTGTGTTCACAGGACACCTGCTGCGATTCTCATCGTCGTTTAAAAAAAGGACGATTGAGTACTCTGCGCGCCGGTACTACGAACATCGAACAAGGAATGAGATCATGAAAAATCATCCAATGGGGACACTAGGAAGCGTCAGTCTCAGCGAGCTGTTATGGTCCGAGTCTCGCATCGGTGGGTCGAAACGAGGCGACTCGACTGAGCTGACGATTCGCTCGCTTCCTCGTTATATAAACTTGTAAGGCCAAGGTCGCCCTTGTGCACCGCGCCGGTACTACGTGCACACTGCCGATCCCCACGACCTATCTTTAGCATGCGCCGCTCTAGTTTGCCAGGAAAACTGCCTAGCGGATTAGACTTGATGCGTCGCGCTAGGTAATCGCTGCCAGTACGCACACCTGCAGCCACGAACAAGAAAATAGTGACCGGAAGGTCTGGGCCAGTTGATAGAGACCCTCGCCCAGTCTCGTGACTACAGGCATGAATGGAGAGGCCTGCAGTGCAGATCTATGGTACTTTGTTTCCGGATTATTAGAGTTACTCGCACCTAGGCTCACAATAGCATAACTGTATTCGCGGGGTCCATGAGTACTTGTATTATTATTAGAGCGAGTATTTCGAACGATGATTTACGCTACTGCTATGGTGTTAACGTGTGGTTCAATTTCGTGAGATAATTTAGTCGATGCTCTTATCTATCCTGATGCCGAATAGCACATGCTGACCGACATAGTTTAGTAGATTGCAATTCAATGAATGGATGGAACAAGGACGATAGTAATTCGATCCAATTTCACTGACCAGGTGAAGAGTCTTTCTTTTTAATGAGAATATATACGTGGTGAAGGTCGAACGTGACAGTAAATTACATTTTCAGATTATACGTCGTATACGGGCGTCTCTCATAGATTATATAGCTGTTCATCACGCCGACCATCTATCCATCCATTTTACCCATCCAAGTCGAAGACGATGCGTCGTTCTTCGGCAGTCTCGCGCCGGCTGTCGTTCGCAGCGCTCGCTCTTCGGTCCCCGTTCGCGTCGCGTGTTTCTTCGGATGGTGACAGCAAACCCGTTTATTCCCTTCGAGCTAAATCACACACACGTGCCGCTGCACTAACTGACTCTGCCACTTTGTAAGTACCGTAAAACGGCAATGTTTCTACGATGCAAAACGCGAATTGTCCCCGTAATTGCCAGCTATTCCGGACTGCATTCTAGAAATCACGCTTCACAGGTGTTTATACCGTTAATCTCAGCTGCATCACGCTTGTTCTTTTCATCAACTTGAACTTTCCAACGTCTACCTTCACTGCAAAATACTTCGTCTTTTTGTATGCATAATGGGTCAACAAATTATTGGAACAACTTGCATACTTATTATGAGCTTCGTAACTACCTCAAGCTAAAAGATTGTTAATTACCGAAGGTTAGGCCAAGGTCAACGAACATAGTAAAGCTAACTGTGTATGTTTATTTTGCAGAAATTGAGAAGAGGACTGAACGTTGACAGGTGTCAGGATCATGGATTCTCACTATGGAAAACCGAAGTCCACCGACAGTGGTCCATGGTTGGATCTACGTGGGACGCCACGAGCCATAATCACACCAGGTGGGCAGACTCAGACAAGTATTTGGAGCGCGACAGTGCTCTCTGAGACGCGGGCTGAACGTTTTGCAGCGTAGTCGGCGAGGATTCCCTTGTTACCTAATGGAACGCGAACGGCAAATCAAATTAGCAGCGATTAGGTCAGAAGGTTGGCCGTTGCGGTACGGAGCAAGGTCGTCGCGGATCGAAAGGCGAATCGTGGGCCTCCTACTATCCGTTGCTTAGCTTTATATATATATCGCGATTTCTCTGTTTTGACCATGTATTCTGCCTGTTAGTCTCTTAATCCTTAACATCTATTTAACGTTTGATATTATTGTAATAACATTATTAACAAACTTCTATTGAAAGACATATGAGCACCAGTTAGAATGCAGCGGACGTTAGCGGATTAGATACGAGCTTGACAAAATGCGACAGGGTGCGATGCGTATTTCAAACTGTTCTTGTGGCCATAGCGTGGGGAGGGTGAAACGCCACGAAATAGCGAGCGTGAGACAGTGGAGGGAAGAACGGAATGACGGCCAGAAGAGGTCACTCACGGGATAATGTGCCATGGAATGGTATGGACGTAGCCAGTTCGCATTGAACTGCCGAATCGCGCGGATCGAATAGAGTTGGATCGGAATACTCCGTTCACTTGTTTGCTTCCCAGTCCGTTCGCTGTTTTGCCCGTTACCGAGGCTGTCCGGTCTCGAGGTGCAGGCGTTTTACGGTTCGCCAACCGGGGATCAGTGGAGGCTAACATTGGATACCTATGTGCAGGTGCGACCGCCGATTCTAGCTTCTTGTTCGTCTTAAAGGTGCCCAAGAAATTGTCAGGGTATAGAAATTAGCCTAGAATGTAGGCCAGTTGGTTGGTGTTCCTAACACAAAGTGTAAGCCAAGGAAAAAGTCTATTACCGCCACACCCTACGACAAGAAACGAAACGCATCTTACGGCGACTGTAATTCTATCTACAAATTCGTCTAGTTCCTGTAACAATGTTAATTAATACAGCGGCCAGTCGTTTCTTTCCAAGGACTATTGTAAAGACAAAAAAGTTAATATGTTTCCTCAATAGGCTAGAAGGATCAAACGTTGAAGAATCGATTAGACTTTAACAAACCTTGCATTGTTCTGTAATGAACACAACTGATCACAGTCGATATTGACGTGCTCGGGAATCGCCGGGAATTTGTCAGTTCGCCAATTATGTAAGAGAGCGCGCGATTCGAGGAACGATCCACGCCAGGAGAAATTCCAGTTCCCTTCGCGCGCAGCTCAACCGTGAGTAACCGGTCGTGTATGCACGCGGTGTGTCCAGGCAGCATGCACAGATCTACGGAGTGGATATTTTGTATCGTTATGTATCACAGCATAAAGGCGCGAGCAATTCTACGAGCACGTTTATTAATTCTTCTGCCCGCGCACGGTTCGTTTACCCGTTTGATTATGAATTACCGTTGCCTTCGACGCTTCTCTAGCTCGTGCACACCGTGCGCTGGAAACCGTTCACGTCTGCCGCTGGAAAACACGGGCGTTCGCCGAGCATAACGACCATGCGCGGACCGTTAACGAAATTTTCTATCGTTAGAATTATTTTCTAAATCGCGTGCTGTATCTCTATACGGTTCATGTGTTGCACGGTTTCATTTCTTTGTGTTTGACCATTTTCTACTTTCTCTCATGGCATGTCTATAGAAACAAAATTTTATTATAATTTTAGAAAAGTTAGTGATAAATTAGTAATGCAGTTAGTTGAATAGCACAAGTGTTGAAAATGGTTGTGATAAAAATCTATTGATTAATAAAGTCGGTTCTGTCTTGGCTAGATTTTAATTTTTGCAGAACCAGTATGTACACGCGGTTACAAGTTGATCCAGAATTGTATCAATGTTTGTAGGACTGCCTACTGTAAGGGGTTCAATACTGTATCATTTAAAATCTATAATTTGACCAAGCAATGCTCTGGAACATTGCTACAAATTCTCATGGTATACTCATTTCTATCAAAGAGTTACGTATCACCTTGTGTATAATACTGTTTGAGCGAACACGACTGCAGGGTGGTACTTACGTCCGTATGTGCAGAACGTAGTTACGTACCGGGCATGCATCTTTATTATTAGCCGAGAACCCGTACGAACGGCTAGGGTTCGATGAACCTTTACAACTACGTATACGGGTCGCGTACCCTTCTGATCGAGGTATACTCGTTAAAAATCATCCGTTCAGCACCGCTGGTGCACGATCGTCCTGCACTTTTCGTGCCTGGAATTATTCAGACGCTGGTTTAATAATGCCGCGCCCGCCCTCGATAGAACATCGCGACATTTGATTAATTACGTAGTAGAAGTAGGTGGCGATTCTCGAAAGCGTTATCTGTCTTCTCCACGAATGACATGTTCCCAGACACATATCCATATATACGTATATGTATTGGACTTATCACCAGCGATTCATTTCTTATCACTTCACCTAAAGTTCCATAATCTTCGGTGCGAGCAGTATCGCTTAGACTGCGCCTGCAAACGAACCTGGTACTAGAATAATGCTCGATTGCGTTAAGATTGATGCAGCTGAGAGATATAGTGCGGTTCCTCTGTTTTCGTGAATCATCGACGTGCCGTCACTGCTAAAATGATCCGGCAATTACTGGACGCTTTGGGAGGATCCACGGTACAGCCATATAGTCGAAATATGGGAACCTGTCCTTGTCGCGATATTTCTAGCTGAAAACCGTCTATTCCCGTGATTCCGGCATAGGTGCACACCTCTACCTACGTTGCCACGCACCGGTCTCGCGTTTCCGAGTGACGTCCTTCGTTTCTATAATTATTTGCCGCATGTTTCGTTTCTAGCCGCAAAAACAGATCGAATTATGCTCTAGTAAAAGAAGATATCCTGTCAAGGATGTTACGGTTGCGGTTTCGTCGCTTTTCTCGAACACCATTCGCATTGATTCTTCTTTATCCGTCGAGCAGAATTAGCGTTAATTTCTATTTTGTTTTAATACACATCGATTCTATTTCACATGAACTTGTTTCTTTCAGGCTCGAAGCGGAATGCCCGTGGGATCGGGCGGGCGGATATCCTCTAAACGCGAGCCAGGCGGATCAGCACAGATCTCTGACAAGTCCGCTGAAACTCGGTGAGAACTATTATTCTTTTATAACATAACATAAAGTGTTATAGAGACAAAAAGCTGGGAACGCTTCAACGCCTGTGAATACCATTGCGAAACTCTATGAATCGAAACCTATGACTGTCTTATCTCATGTTTGTTTGTTTTGCTTGACTAATGCTCAGTATACAATTATAATGACGCCTAAGCGTATTTTGTATGTATCTTGCTTTTCAATCACATTTTTACTTTCGTATGAGAAAATATGAATGATTGTATCATAAATGGGTTTGTTATGGACAGATTCCATATTGAACGCTTCATAAAAATTGGCCGAGAATTCTACTATGACCTCAAGTGATAAAGTAGAATTTGAATATTACCATGGGTAACATCTTACTCTACAATAGGTGGCGCCACAATGACAGTTCGGTACACTGCAAAGATTTCACTGTACGTCCCTGCACACCCTGCTACATTCGTAATTAATTAATAATTGATTATTTGAGTCAAACATAGTTGGATAATTCCGAGTTTTTTTTTCTTCTAATCTATATTGTTTGAGATCGATGGTTTGGCAACGCTACAACAGCTATCTTTGAATTTAGGAAGAAATAAAACAAACAAGGTTCGCTTTGTCCATAATTTATCAAAGAAATTCGGCGAACCAATACATAGTTCTCCAGAAATGCCATCATCTATATCACACTGTTATCGAACTTGCTTTGCCCAATAACAATCTCCGTCGTCAAGTTTCCCGCTGTATTTACAACGGAGCAAACTTCTATTTCTATCGATATTTCGATTTATATTATAAACGTTGGAAACAGTAAAGTATTATTTTAATGATTGGGCAAATGTCATGGAAATTAGAAGATGGTTCCAACATCGGGGATATAGCTCAGTGGTAGAGCATTCGACTGCAGATCGAGAGGTCCCCGGTTCAAACCCGGGTGTCCCCTTAATTTGTTTTTGCTTTTTTTTTCCCTACAAATACAGTGATTAACAAATCAAAGTTGTAAAAGATTACGATTGGGAATTTTTTTTTATTTTTGTTCGGCCCAGAAATATTAAATTAGGTACAAAAAAATTAATTCTTGTTATTCACGCTAATTAAAAACAAGTCATTTGTAGAATATTGAGAATAATATTATCTACGTTATTTACGATGTGAAATCGATCTGATTCACAGGAGATCGTCTGTAATAGATAGATTGAATGACAGGGAGCATTGACCAGTGGTCAGCTGTTACGGTGACCTCATCAACTCGTAGCTTTGCGATTAATATCGCGATCGTTCGGTGCGTTAAAACCGTTAAAACAGGTGTTTCACGTATTTGAACGAAAGGTTCGCTTAACCCAATGCAACCGACAACTATCTTGACGATTTTATCGCCTGGCGTTGTCAAAACGTCAGAACCCGTCGTTTGATTGATAACAAACGATTGCCGCAGTTCCCTTAACTTATGCAACCGCGAAACACGTTTAGTGTCTCCTGCCCCTTGACTTATGCAACCGGGCAAAGTGCTGTTAGAACGGTTGACCTGCTTACAAGCACATAATCTTGTTTCCCATACCTCACAAATATTAAACGCGGCTAAGTGATTTTTGCGTACTATGCTTTTTCATAGTGCCTGCAAATGTCGAGCAGATCTAAAATGATAATTGTTTTCTTTATTGAAAGACTTTAACCTGTAGCTCGAGCTACTATGCTACGTTATTTACAACCACCACCACTTTATCTTCCGCATTACGTCTTCGCAACGCCAAGGATGTTACGCAATGCAATACTAACTGCACCTACTACACTACCTACATGACCACATTCAATTCCTACATACAATATCTGCCATATTACTTATACCACTACTGGTTCATTATTTTTATGGTTCTCCCTATCGTGCGTTCACTGTACTACTTCAACCGTATTTACTACATTTATCTAACTGTACCTGTATTGACTGTATTACAGTTAATACATGTATTATTGCAGTGGAGATATAAGGATATATCGCAGCAATTCGACGATTTTATACTATACATAGTGGCGCAGAACGCATACCAAAGCAAAACGTGGCATGACCTTGAGACAGTCACAAGTCCAAAATTTCTATTGAACGACGGCTAACGGTGATCTGTCTCGCCATGGATTTCAGATCCAAGTCGGAATCAAGGCTGGCGTCCGGCGTTGGGAGAAAAAGGGACGCGTTCACGTCGCTTTTCAGCCCGAAAAGGCCAGCGAGCAGGAAAGCGAAGTATGCTAGCGACGGACACCTGCCGAGGACAGTGGACCAGCCAATAAGGTGAGTGTACCGAACCATGCTGACCGAATGACTCAATTCTCTAAGAAAATGGGTGAGTTAGCACTAAGTCACTGAAAACAAACTCGCAATTTATACACCTGAGGATGCTGGACCAGCTCAACCGTTGCTAATTACCGTCGACGTTAATTACAATCCCTCTCATACTGGTGATCCGTTGCATTTTCTAGGTAACCGAACTTGGCTCGCTCGACCCAGAAAAGTGGAAGTCTTTTAGCAACCACTTTCTCCTCGTGTCCAGAGTTGGTTCTATCGCCAGCGAACATGCGTCAGATTTTTCGAAAACTCACCTAATCGTTGCGAACAAGCCACCAGAAGATTAAACGACGTCAATTGGTCGGCGGGGAGAGAACCCGGTGACTTCATCCACTGATTCGTTGCTCGTTAATCTAACTAACGCTGCAAGCTAAGGTTATTACCTCGAATCGTTCTGATGTAATATTTCATTGATAAGTGCGCCGATCTTTACGCCAATGCTACCTGATAAACCGAGCTTTAGATTCCAAGCATCTTCCTCTTCAAACAGTCAAATCAGGAACACAATTAGATTTTTCTTAATTTGCTAGCTTCATCAGTTTTAGCTCTCCTGTTTTAGGGACCCAGGAAAACCGTTCTCCTGCTCCCTGCTCATCTCCATATTCAAGAACATTCATCGTTTTACCTAGGATCCAAGCTATCTTCCGAGAACTCAGATCTCTTATGGGTTCCTGTGTCCGCATCGCGCGCACGTGTCTCCTCGGCTTAACGATGTCTGCTCTTCTTGTTACTTAATTAGAGGTCGAGCATGCCGGTTCTCGCGAAGTCCGGAGAGCTGGCGACCGCTCTCTCGATTCTCAGCAGACCGACGACCCACTCTGACACTCTGACAATAAGACCGGCACTCGACCGGCGTCGAACGACCTACATACCCAGTGAATCAGAAGTCAATGAGCGTTGCTTTAGACTTGGAACGACTCCACGGATGAAGCCGAGCTGCTACCGAATTTGATCCGTGCCGTTCCATCACTCGGACTGTTGTGACCCCTATTATGTAACAAGACTCTCTTCCTCGAGTTTTCAACATCATCATTATTTTAGAACCGCAAAATTGCCAATCCGCCTTTGACCTCCTGCAGCTTTGTACGAAAGAATTGTTACACTCTGTACAGTCGTTCGCAAAGAAAGAGTCTTTAAAAAAATTGCATAATATTCCAATCTATAAAAGTAGCGACTTTGCTCTTGCTTAGTATCATGCTACAGAAATTTGGAAACAGAAGGGGAGGAGAAAAGAAGAGTTATTAAAATAGAGTGCGAAGAGGCTGTGAATGGGATCAAGGCTGACGCGAGAATACACTTTCGCCTCGCTGTTGTGACCGTCGAACATTCGAACGGACTTATCCGGGTGTAGAGCTCACGGGGAAACTCTTCTGAAGAGTTGCATTGCCACCACTATCTTCGAAGAAATTGAGGAAGATACGGTTATCGCCAGGTGTGACACATGACAGTTGTAGATAAAGAATTCCTGCAAAAAAAGACCACCGCAAAAGACTTCGAATCCATAAAATTGCAATTCTATGAAAATTACTTCAAAGACAAATTATTCAGCTAAAATATGCCCTGATCCTGGCTTCTGTTTTAGAGGAAAATGCTTCAATGTCTGTGTCTGTCCAATGTTTCCAGTCTAATCAGTGTTTGCTTCGACGACGGTCACTGTTTAAACAATGATCGAGCAACTGTTTGCGCAAATAAAGCGCAGGAGGAAAGTCGCAGCGTCTCGGCAAAGTTTTCGGCTAGATAAATTAATAAAGCTACGTTAATCAAACGAGACTGTGCTCGAACGACCCAGCTGACATCATGCTGCCCCGTTCTTTTAATCCCCATTTTCTCTGCGACCAACTCTCAATTGACTTTGCCCTTATTCAAAGGCCAATGTGAGCGTCGCCTGACTTCTTAGCCCGCTTTCATTCATTCGGGGACGGTGATCCCTGGAGTTTAGCCAATAGAAAAACTCGGCATTCCACAATACAGTGTCTTCTCTTCTTACAAGGCTGCTAATTTAAATAACAGAATTATGGCCTGTTAATCAGACGAAACTATTATAAGCATTCATGTACTTCGGATCTTGAAGAGTATTTTAAAAGAACTTTAACTAACAAGAAGAATGCAGTAGCGCACACGCACTACAGCACAGGCGACTGCGTGGAATATTAATTAAGGTATCAATAACGCTGGTCAGACGTAAATACTTGGCTGCATCGATCAGTCCACGAGCATCTACCATTGATATTTATCCGGCGTGTCGTGAGTGCGCGCGCTCGAAAAATACTAACGTAATCATACGGTGCCCCGGACAATTAGGGGACCTGTAGTAGAGTGATTTGAGGGGACAGCGAAACGCCCCGCCTTGCATACTGATTGCCGAACCAAGAATATACTCGAGCGTGGCCAGAAGACTTGCATGGGAATGACCGGGTGCAGACTGCAATCTATCTGCGAGTTAGAACGTTCTTCCGGATGAACTTCTTTCATTGGTAAACCTGGAAGCTTCTCGACTAATCTCGCAACCACTATTCTGACATCGCGTTCAGAGAATGGTGACCTTGCTCAGTTAGGTCTCTGACCCCATCCGATCATTAAAAGTAATCCTCATTCTTTTCCTAATCTGAAGCAGTCTTCTGGAACACAGAGACACTATTCTAACAGTTCTTGGTTTTTAGGCTGATGAATCATCGAAGACAGAAAAAAGGGAGTACGCCGACCGTGCAGGGACTTTCGCAACACCCAGTACAATGACTCCATTATGAACAGAGCTCCGTGGTCCCGTCCTGGGCCCCGGGTCTTGTTTCGGGCAAAACGTTTCGGCGATATTTCGGTCCCTCCGCGTATACATATAGACGCGATCTTGTTTCATTCTTGCTGCGAAACGACGTTCCAAAGATATTCTCCATGACGAGGAACATCGCCATGACCTCACCGCCATCGGGCAGACTCATATTTCCGCTAAACTCGGGGAAAAAGCGCGACGCTGCATACCGGTTCCATAAGCGGACACGTGCACCGCGACTGCACTGTGAACTGCAACGCGACTGCAACGATAGTGTCGCGGACACGGGCCCATTACTGCGAACAAGCCGGCTTTACGAGCTTGTTAGACTTAGATTATGACGCAGCGCGATCAGGTATATTGGCAGTTATTCGCGCCCGCAGGTTAGTGCCGGTGTCGCGTTTTCCTTCTCGTAGAATCGCGGACGAAGTCATCTTGCACCACCGGGGATAGGATTTTTGTCTATCTGATGATTCCTCGGCTGTCCTCCCCCCAGTCCGCATTACTGATCATATTGCCTCAGCTCACCCGGTACACTCAGGTTCCAGTTCCTCGAAGTCACGAGGATGCTGGAAAAATTGTAATTAATTTCAAGTGTTACCGTCTAAGTTGTCGACTGTACCTTGAATCTAACAGTCTTCTAATGATTTTAGATTAGGCATATTCTGTAGGCCAGACACGTAGCACCACTGAATCAGTCTAACAAAATCAACGTTCTCTGAAGTGAACTAGTCATGATCCAGCGAAGCTTGTAAATATAGAGACTCGTGTATCTTATCACATTCTTGATAGGTGTGTGTGAAAGATTGGACATTGATATTAGAGGATAGTTCTGCGAAAGCTTAAACCTCCAACAGCATGCTCCTGTGGACACTTACAAAAAACATGACCAAAGTGTAAGGTCCCTCGAGATTAGGGTCAAGGGATGAAATTCCCTGAAATTCTGGATCAGAGCAGGAATTATCGTGAAGTGTAGAGCTCCGGTTTGCTACCCCTAGAACTAGTCAGGAATGCGGAGTTAATGGAACTCTGTTTGTAGGGGGTCGCCGCGACCGTGGGTCGTCCCTGAAATAGTGAGACTCGACTTGTAGCAGGTAGTCCAGTGTGTCCCGGAGAAGTTCTGGCCACCGGGTACATACCATATGTCGACCGTATGAGAAAACTGGTCGACGGTGAGACGTCTGCAGATTCCGTGGCCTCCTTAAGCAGCTTCTACTTCCCTTCCCCAGCCTCGGCGCTTGTCTGACCATCCTCCGCGAAGTATGTACTCGTTCCCAGAGTGCCAGGACCGGGGCCGGAGCGCACAGGCTGTCTTAAGCCCCACCAGTTCTCCCGCGGCAATTATCCCTCTTTCTCTTCATCCTCCGTGTTTGTTCTTTCTCTTTCTCTCTGGCTCTCTGCTTGGTCGGCTGAAAAATCGACCAACGAGACGAACGATCGAGCCGCATCACCGGCCCAATCGAATGCCCACCGACTTCACGAAACGCTAGCCTCTTGTCCGAGAACGAATCCCATGGATCTCATCAGACTGCAGATTGAACAGCCTAGCGGTTCGTCGCTACTTCATGGACATTTAGTCTTCTATGAAAGTATACATTGGTGTAAAATGCTTTCAGTCGTTAAAAAATGTGACACGCATCTTCCTGTGATTTTAAATGCTGCAACACCTGATTGATCGGCTATCAAAAGAATGCAATTGGAACACTTCCGAATGTTCCCTTATACAGTAGATTGGAAAGAGTCTTTGCTCTGATTGGAGAAACTTGATAGAATCTTGCGTAAGAGAAATTTCACTTCCTCGACCGGATGAAAACTAGCCTTCCCAGATGGGCCCTCCATCTTTCCTGATAGGTCGATAACGATTCATGGGGCCGCTTGAAATTCTAGAAACTCGTCTCCCAAATGGACCTTGCATCGCATTTAAAAACATCTTTAATTCATCTTGTATCATACAGGATTCTGTTTAGCAATGAACTTTCTCCTGTTCTAACTGTTACTTCATTCCCTATTCTGGTCAGCATACCTATCACATAGGCATTCTATTATTTTTCATTCCCATATTACGTCTGTTCCTTAAGGAACAAAATTTTTATTAAATAATGATAAGTATTATGAACTCTTTTAAAATCAGAAAGAGGTACGCGGTAATACAAAATTTGAAGGCGTTAGACTGTCAAACGTGTTCCGTAAAAATTTCTCAATTTATTCAGTCAGGAAACCCAAAACGGGCCTGATGCGCATACAGCCCTGCGCTGTCACAACTAGGTGGTGGGGGTAGCGTCCATAGTGGGGGATAGTCGCGAGCTCCAGTTTCGTGTTCAGTTACCGATGCATCTTCGGGGGGTGAGCATCGTCTTCGGTCGTCCATTTTTTGCATCTCGTTCTCTGAAAGTGAAACAACCGTTCCGATCTCAGTGACGTTTTCCTCAGTGATCACGACGAAGATGAAACGTTCGCGGCGACCTTTGTCGATCGCGATCCCATTCGATATCTCCAATGCGTTCGAATGATTTGTGTGATCATTCCGAGTGTCTTCGCCCCGTGACATGACCGTTTCTGGATTCCATCAAAACAGTGCTAGAACGTTTCTCGAGCAGGTTTACGTCAGATGAAATACTTGAGTGCTAGCAGTGGCCGCGCGCGGCCGTAGATTAGCCAGCGAATGCAACAAGTGGTTGGTTTTGGAGGCTGAAATGGAAACGAGACTGTGTCTGTTTTCCTTGATCTCAATAGATCATCCCAATGAACCAGCTCCTCCTGGCCAAAAATTCTGAGAGGATCCTCGTGGGGACAAAAGTGGCTCGAGGTCGCGGCGCGGAGCGGCGTCTTGCGCATATCTTCTTCGAATTCTTCGGTGAACTCGTGTCATACGCTACAGGGAGAATCCGATCATCTCTCCCCTCGCCGCACCCTGTCTAACTTCGGCTACCATGAACTGGAGAGAAGATATTTTTCCGGTGTTTCTCTTTTCCAAATCGTGAAAGTGGTCTGTGACTCTCCCTCTCTCCCTCCCTCTATACAGAGAGGATCCTGTACGATCACGTTAACCGTAACGTGATAGCGATCGTCGTAGGATTCGTCCTAACAGTTATCGACTGAGTGAGCCAGTCAGGGTAGATTCTGAAATGAGTTTCTTATCGACCGGGATCGCGTTTCATGCGTCCTATCCCCGTGCACGAGGATCGAATGCGATCGAAGACTTTTTCGGATCGTGTCCGTGTCCGTGCTCCAAGACAATGTTCCCCAAACGTGCGTGATCTAGCGAGACGTGTCAGGCGAAGCGGATCCCCGTAATCGATATCCCCCGTGGTTCGGAAATATGAATTTACGATTGAGTGCCTAGTGAAACGGTGACGGTCGACCATGATGAAGTTCAAATCGCTGTTTCGCAGAGGACAACAGAACCAACCGGCGCAGCAACCGCAGCAGCAACCAACGCAGCCGCAGCAGCAACAGGAGCAACAGCATATCCCGCTGCGTCAGGCTGCCAGCGCCTCCTCGCTCGAAGCCAAAAACGAAAATCCTACCGTGGGGAACTGGGGCTCCCTCGGTAAAGAAGGAGCCAAAGGGAACCCGAAGGGAAACTACAACTCGAAGGGACCCGCGAAGGGTTCCAGGATGCAGGAGCTTGAGCGTGAGATCGAGGTGTTGCGCAAGGAACGCGGTCGACTCGAGTCCAGTCTTAGGGAGGCATCCTGCGAGACTCAAAATCTTCGCGAACTACAGGCCGAGCTAACTTCGATCAAGGTAAATTACAATTACATACGCGGACGTGAAGGGTGGCCTCTCACGAATCGGCTGCCCTCGATCCTGCGTCTACGTCGACCTAACCTAAATCATGGAACTTGTTGTAACTTATATCCCGTTATCTGGGGCAATATCTTTTTCGTTGTTCTTGCGAGATCTTCTTACTTTAATCTACGATAATCATAATTGTTATGAAGATACATCAAAGAGATTTCAATGCCAGTCTGCCTCTCGTTTAGATCTCCCTCTCTTATTTGATCTCTGCGCGTGGTCCAGACTCGATCCTCCCACCTGAATCTTCTATCCCCGACGTCGCACGTCGCGTTATATCGTCGACCTTACAAGGAAAACAAACACGGGGGAGACACCGTCGTTCGAGGGCGGTTTCGAACCGCCATCGAGCGGTTGTGATTCAAGGCGAACGTGGCCAGCGTGGGTGATCCGTCTTTTTTTTTTCTTTATTTCATCTCTAGTCTATATGTATTACAGAAAAATGGACATTGCATAATCTCATAGGCTCAGTCCACGATACTGATTAATTTTACAACCATTTCACTTCGCTACGCTGTAACTAGAATTCTTGCTTTCTTTTTTTTTTCATTATCGTTGTTTTCGTAACTTCACTTATCGACTCACTTAGCGGCTCATTGTCACACAGAAAATATATAGGAATGCGTTAAAACTTATGTCAATACGCTTTATTGCACTCTTCTGCGATCGAAAAATTTTGTAATCGCAATCGTTCGTAGAACTATTTGAATATCACTGATCGTTCGACAAGAATTCGGGGAAACTTTCTTTTCTGTTTTGATTTCTTTGTCGATTTAAATTGACGCACTTCTCAGAAAAATTTTGATAGAACCCAAACCACATTTTCAATGTGAACACTATACTTTTGAAATTCTTAATATGCTGCCAATGTGCCGGCACATTGAAGATTAACATTGAAGTTCCGCGTGTTTCAAGTTTAGGCAGGGGGCGCGAAATGTAGGGATGTTTACGAAGGAAGGAAAAGTTTGTGAAGCGAAACGACCGCGAACGCTATGAAAAAACAGTGTCTCTCTTTGTCCACGGTAAACGACAAGGGTCACCCTGCTTTTGTAATTGTTTACGTTCGCACGATGAATTGTGAATTCAGGATTGTCTGTTTGGCCTTTTAAATATTTAGTGAAACGGTCGTTGTAACGGTTTGCAGACCTAACCTCGATCAATGACACTTATTGCCCGCGTTTCTGCTTGGGATCGTTAAAAAATCATTCGCCTTGAATCGGTGAACGATTTCTCGGTATTGTCACGATACACCGTGCGGCTACGCGTATCGTATTTCCTTATATCGCTTGGCCCGAGTAATTAGAGTCTAGTCGGCCTCCATGTTCTCTTTTACATAAGCCATTTCAGCATTGTGTTTTCTTTTTAAGAAGAAAAACATTTTCACGACGAAACTTTGATATGTTATTTCTAATAATATTTTTAATTATTTGTATACCTCTTGTTTTAAATTATAGGAGCAGCACAGTTTGGAGTTAGAACGTCTGTCAGAGGAAAACGAGACTCTTCGTGCTAGACTCAGAGACGTTGCTCATTCTCCATTATCCGATTCAGAGAAGCAACAGCTGCTCTTGGATGCATCCAGGCTACACAATTCTGCACCAGCATCCATAGCTATACCTCAAGATGAAGCTTCTACCCCTGTCATGTCCATGTCCCACGATAGTACTCAGTGTACCACACCAGATTGGGACAAACACTCTTCCAGTTCTGTATCAGAAGTTTCTGTCGCATGTCTGCAGGATAGAATATTGCAAATGGAGGAGACGCATTACTCGACAAATGAAGAATTGCAAGCAACAATACAAGAATTAAGCGACTTACAAGTATGGTTTTTGAGTTTACAAACGTTTATGTACATGGTTCTAAGGTGTACATAATAATTTCTTATTTCTTATTTACAGGCACAGCTTACCGAGCTGCAAGCTGATAATGAAAGGTTAACAGAGGAAAAGGATGTGCTTCTGGAGTCGTTATGCAGACAAACAGAGAAGTTGGAAGATTCCCGGTCAAAGGTGGACACGTTACAGGGTCTGCTTTTGAGGGAGGAGCAGCCTCAAGAGTCTTCTAAAGGATATAACACAGAGAGGGAACAGAAGCTAGTAGATCTTTTAAAAGTACAGCCACTGACAGATAATATTAAATCAACACAATTGCATACGAAAGTGTACTTACCAGATTCATTGATTATAGAGCGCTCAAGAAGAACGAGAGTCGCTACTGCAGAAGCAAGAAGAGCTGACCTCTGAGCTGAAGATTCTTCGAGCCTCTGCAGAAGTCAGTGCCACGGAAACAGAGCGGCTAACAAAGTGCGTTCATTTATTAGAGTCGACCGTGGAGGTGGCAAGCAATGAGCGAAAGCAATTGGATATGGAATTGGCAGAGGCTAGGCAGGAAGGAGCGAACAGGAGCATAGAAATTAGTAGGCTAGCTACGTTACTAGAGAATGCACGCGCAAAGATCGAGGAATTAGAACAGTCCAGGCAGGTGGAGAACAAAAGCGAGGCTGACGAACTGTTGGACGCTGCGAGAAGAGAGAAAGACACCTTGGAGACACAGGCAGCTGCCCTTCAGGAGCAACTAGCTCGTTCTCATTGTGACCATGATCGTCTTAGAGATCAATACTCGCAACTTCAGGAGGAGTACAAAGTATGAACCTTTAAAGTAGAACAAACTCTTAGATAAGGAGATACTGATTTAGGGTAAATATTTTAGGTAGCGCGAAACAATGCGAAATCAGCCATCGACGACTTAGAGTACCGATTGAATCAGTTGAAAGATGAACGTTTGTCTGTGAGCACCGAGTTGCAGCTTGTTAGGGATTCCCTGGCGGAATTACAGGCGCAATGCCAGAGGCATTTAGAGGACAAAAGGGAGCTAAAAGCTGCCTTGAATGAGGCACAACGAAGAGAACGCGAAGCTCAAGCGAGACAATACGAACAGGAGAGAGCTCTGGCTGAGGAACGGAAGCTGAGGCAAGAGGAGGTCGCCGAGTGGGAGCAATTCCAAACGGATCTGTTGATGACTGTGAGAGTCGCGAATGACTTCAAGACCGAGGCTCAGAGCGAATTGGAGCGGGTTGTGATGGAGAACAAGGCGCAGCGGGATAAGCTCAGAGCGCTGGAGGCTCAGCTCGATAAACTCAACAAAGGTAAGTGAAACGTACAGTCGAAGCGACACTTTGTTCCCAAACGGATAGACTTTTTTAACATGCTCTTAGGAAAGCGTACAGCGTATTCCAGTTTGTAATTTTCTTTTTGCTCGTCGTCGACGAGCCGGAGTATTATTAATGCAATATCTGTTGTCTGTTTTTTTCCAACTTTCATTCGGATGTCAGCCAGCACTCCAGTCCCCCAATGTAAGACATATGGTAGCTTGACCAGAAGTAGGCGCAAGCCTGCAAGCAATATATTGAAACGTGGCCGTACTGTTGTTAAGAAGCGATACGACTCTAAGAAATGTGCACTAAATTCTAGTATGTCGAATATTAAAAACGATTCGGATTCATGTCACGCAGATAACTCGAGAAAGCTCGAGGAGCCTGAGGGCCCGATCGCTCCGAAAATAATTAATTTAAACACGGAACCGCATGATAACTCTAGATTACAGGGTTCTAAGCAGCCCGTACAATTGGACGACAAACTCATTTCTGGCGAAGAAATCGAATTTTATCCTGCCTTCAATCTGGGCACGGTTCTGAACAGCCCAGAGGATTCGCATGTCCTACAGAATCGTACAGATGACAATAAGAGGTCCGACGAGCTGTCAAAAAGTTCAGAAGATTATCCAAAATCAAATATCCTTAATGTAGCTACCGCTGAGAAAATCGCAGTTGCAAAATCAGCCTTGCTAAAAGATATTAAAAGTATTCAGAACGTAGGAAAAGATTCCTACGGCATCAGTATCTCGAATAGCAAATTTTATGTTCCTATGAATTACGTTTTCTCCGGTATGGAGAACGTGATGGACGATTTGAAGTTTGAGGCGGATCCAGGGATGAGAAAGATGTTGCAGGAATGTACTCAAAGTATTAAAGAAAAAGAATCTCCTACATTGAGCATATCTACAGAGCTAGAAACGGACAAGGAGAACTTGTCCAAGGAATTTGATACTATGTCTAAAGAAAAGACTGTTGGTGAGAGTTTCCTGAATAAAAAGCGCAAGCTGCTTTTAAACAAGACTGAATCCAGCAGCGAAATCGGTTCGATTTTAGATACCGCTCAGAAGAACATTGACTCCAAGACTAATATGTGGAACAAAAATGATTCAGGCTCTCTGGAAAACATCGATTTCAGTGGGAAATCCAAAAGCGAGAAGGAATTGTTGCTCAATGACTACGACAGTATTAAAGGAACTACCATACATTACAGGGATAAAACAAACCAAATATATCTGAGACCACGTAGTGCACCAGTTGAGTCTTACGTACATAGGAACACTGATCATCTGTATCACTCTAAAACTGACACAGGAATTATGAAGAAAGAGAAAACTGTATCACATCCTATTCTATCTTCCTTGGAAAATTTACTTAGATCTCCTGATTCCTTGAATTCATCTCCAACACAGAAAATATCCAACGAGTTGCAGAAGAACAAAAACTTGAGTCTGTGCGAAGTAAACAGGTTAAAACGTATGCAGTTTATGAATACGAATCTGTCTGAATCGGATGGATCGACTGTGGAACAGCAGATTGTGAGTAATGAAAAAGAATCCACAAACGTAAGTTCGAATGCCAAAGGCAGCCAGAATGATTTTGCGTTCACCGGCAAGGATAAATCTCTGATAGGGAGGACCTCGTCTTTAAGAGAAAAATTTGAGACGATCATTGAGGACGTGGAACTGAGACCAGGCCGGCAAATAGGTACAAAACGCGACCGTAAGTCGGCCAGTAGTGTGAAAAACGTGGTTGCTTGCATCGCAGATTCGATCCCATATATTGTCTGTCCTGGTTTCTTATATATTCTAGCAAAAGAACACAGAACTTCACCCGTCTCGTTTTCTAGACTCAATAATTCTTCTAGGTCCTACCTCTTATCACCTCACGTTGTTTAAAATCAGTAACCACCACCACTACCACACATATGTTCTCTAGTGTTGTCTCGTATCCTGAAACACACATATGCATATTATATGTGTGTATGTATGTATTATGTGTATATATACATATATATATGTATATATATATTTGCTTCATGTTTTGTCCCTCGTCATGTACCATGTACATTGGTAATACAAATCTTATGTAAATACAGATCTGGTAAACTCTATGTTAAGAATCGAGGTCTCGATGAGTTTTCCTAGCGTTTCTTCTCTGTTTTTTCCTTTTTCTTTTTTTATTTCGTTTATATTTGTGCTTTCTTTTGATTACATGTAAACATAGTGCTTATTGCTTTATTTTTTGTTTTCTCCGTCGTTGGTAGTGTTGTGTGGACGATGTCAATATACTGGCAATGCTTTCAGCTAATCAAAAGGTGATGCAACAGCCGCCCCAGAGGCCAGCCAGCACTCCGACGGATACACAGCAATGTGTGCTGACCAGTGTGCAACAAGAAATAGCTGCTCGACGCAAGGCGAACATTTCAAGGCAGGATTCGAGGCTGTCAGTAAAGTGTTTGATAGAAAGCATCGAGAACGCCACCAAGCAGGCTAAAGCAGGTACATAGAATTAAAGAGATTATCCTAAAATCTACGCCGGTTTGTATTTAACAAACATGCGTTTTTAGGACCTGAAAGCCGCAGCAGTTCTACCTCCTCCCTTAATTCTATTGGGACAAACGACATAATGACGTTGAAAGCTCCGCTCAGGGATCAACAGCAGATTAATAACTTAATCTGCACTGCGAACTCAACAAATAACAATAAAACACAAGCAGTGATAACGAGAAAGCCGTTGTCAGGTAATTTTAATCATTAACTAGACACAGGTCGATGCTCTAGCGCTACCTAGTCATCAGACAAACATTTTGCTACATCGATGGGTTTACATTGCAATCGTGTTTTTCTATAACACACAAAACACACTCGCACGCTGTCCACGCTTGATTAAACAAAACTATACGTTTGAATACGAATCGAAAGCATTACATGATAACAACTCAGCCACGTTTTCTTCCAATGATTCCAAACGCAGAGACTAAGTCAACACCTGTGGTGTTAAGCCCTGGTGAGCTGATGGACTCTGCTGCTTTGAATGCCAAGGCAATCGACTTTGTACGTCGCAACAGCGTGACAGACTTGTCGGAGCGCAAAGACCCTCTTTGCGGACTGATAAAGAATGGAGGCTCGAAACGAAACGCATTGCTCAAATGGTGTCAGAACAAAACGTTAGGCTACCGGAATATCGATATCACGAATTTCAGTAGCTCGTGGAATGATGGCCTAGCGTTGTGCGCCATCCTCCACTCTTACCTCCCACAGAAGGTACCCTACGATACGTTGACGCCAGTAGAGAAAAGAAGGAACTTCTCTATTGCTTTCTCCGCTGCTGAGAGCGTTGGTATACTCACCACTTTGGTAAGTTTGATTAGCGTCGCGTAAGCAGCTATATCTTCATCACGCGTTGCACAGACGAGACACAGTTCTGTCGTCCACTTATGAGGCAATTTTGGAAAATTTACTGATCTTTATATACCATAAAAAACTTTGATGGGTCCTCAGCACTATTATAGCTCTTATAACTGCCGTCATTCCTCGTAGATGTCGCCACTATTCCTTGTCTGTGCCGTTGTTCCCCCATGGTGAATACTCCAGATTCCATTAATGAAAACCTGTTCTTTTTTATAGAACATAGGTGAAATGTGTCAATTGGAGCGACCTGACTGGCAACAAGTCATGACGTACGTGACCAGTATTTACAAACACTTTGAAACGTAATGTGTTAATGGTGTGTGGTCGGTGTTCCGTGTCACCGAGGCGGGTCCTCCTCTCCATTCAAATGAGAACAAGATCATCTAGTCAACCAAAAAGCAGAAGTAAAAATTTTCTATAGGTCAAAATTTCGCGAAGACTATTTTTATGGATCTTACCAAGGATCGCTGGATCAGCACTGCCTACATCCCGATTGCAGTTAAATAGCAGTCGCGAGCGATTCGAAGCAGAGAGTACTCGTTTGAAGACTAAACACCAAATGGAATTGCTTTTCATTCTTTTACTATGAGACTGAGCATTTATATACACACGCATATATGTATATAAATATATATAAATTATATATAATATAATATATATATTTATATATATTTTTCGCTTGACAGTATACTTGTAGTATAGATAGTACTACGTTACTAGTGTACTGTATAGCGAGAACAAGGACAAAGAATTAGAGGCAGGGATTTTGTAGAAACCGTCGATTTAGTGGAGCAAAGAGGAAACAGACGAGAATTATAAGCTTTACCGATGTCTTCTGCGTGTGAAAATGCATGCTTCAGTGCCTCCTTGGCAGAGCCAACAATATTATTACATACCACCGTTGTGTGCAAAAGAATTTTTCTACACCACGTGGTCTTTTGCATGCTTTATAATGAAAAAAGGAACAAAAGCTAACGAGTGTGTCGAGTATTTCCGTTCCTCGTACCGTGAGTATTTTTGTACTTGTATTATTTTTCGAGAAACTTTTTTGTAAAGTTTACAAAACCAATGTACAGAACGAAGCACCTTAATTTAAAAAAGCGACCTAATTTATTATATTAGTCAGGTTTAGTAGACTACGAGAAAAAGCCGGAGCAGCAAATTTTATTAGAGAGCATCGTTTATGTTTCTATACTCATTTTTGAGATATAATAAGGAACGAACGAACGAATATAAGTTCTCTGTGATATAGCGAAGAAATAGCCCCAAAACAGAGATAAAAGAAACGTTATCGTTATTGCTCTTATTATTACTATTACGATTATTATTATGATTATTACTACTAATATTACTATCATCCTCATCGTCATTGTTGTACCATTGTAGACAATATGCTGTCTGACATAAAACAATAAACTTGCCTAATGCTATTTAAAAATCTGCAAACGATTTCACTCTAAAAGGAACAGAATTTTATTTTACAACCAAATAGAAGTAAGAAATAGTTTTAATGATTCTCAAGATATTTACATAGTATTTACAATTATCAACTTATCGGCAAAAAATTATATCCTATCCTTTGCTTCTCTATCTCAGTGTTTTAGAGCAACGTCATTTTCAATTACATTAACCAATTCATTCATTCCTTTATCACGATTCGCTCACGTCCATTTTATCCTGATCTTTCTCTCCCGAATAATACTCATTGGTTGGCTCAACCATCTTGTCAGTGTCCTGTGTATTCTGTCTAGAGTCTGGATCAGGCTCTGGTTGCCTCTCCTCTTCAGGTGGTAGAGCATCACAGGGGACGTCCTGCATTTGAACGCTAGGAGAGTGTTGTATCATTTTCAGATTATCATACACGTGCCTCGTGATTGCTTCTAAATACTGTTTGCTGTTGGCGTTATCCTGTCTCGTTACAACGTCGGGATGCAGGGTGAAATCAGGTGCAAAGTACTCTAAGTACTCCGTGTAAGGCAACTCGTTGCTTATTTGTTCATCGACTAACAAAGAGGTCTCATACGTCCAACAACGTGCAACATTACGCAGGGTATATCCACCCCCACCTACAGTAAGCAGTGGAACGTTCAAGTCTCTAACAAATTTCACACACTCTCCATGTCCCTTTGTACTTAGGCTGAAGCAACCAAGACGATCGTTTGCGAGGGAGTCTGCACCACATTGTAGCACAATTGCTGTAGGCTGAAAGAACTCCATCACATGAGATATCACAGGCTTGAACACCTGTACGTAAGAGGTGTCATCGATTCCCTCCTTCAGTGGTACATTCACAGAGTAATATCTCCCACTTTCTGCACCAATTTCGTACATATCTCCGGTTCCAGGAAAAAAGTAGTTTCCATACTTGTGAAATGATACAGTCATTACTCTGTCTGTGAGGTAGAATGCCTCCTGGACTCCATCACCATGATGAACATCTATGTCTATGTAAAGAACTCTGGCATGATATTTCAACAGCTCCAAGATTGCTATCACAATGTCATTGATATAACAGAAACCAGATGCTTCAAACTTCTTTGCATGGTGCAACCCACCACTCCAGTTGATGGCTATGTCACAACAGTTGTTGTTCAGTTTTGTAGCTCCTTCTAAGGATGCTCCCGTGTACATGGAACAGAAATCAAATAGTCCTTCGAAGACAGGGCAGTCATCTCCTACATTGAAGTGGCTAAGATATTTCGTGTATCCTTGCAAATTCTGTGGCGTCACTCTTTGTAGGAACTCTACATATTCGTCAGAATGGAAACGACACATGTCATGAGTACTGGCTCTATAGGGACGGTATATCTGCATTTTTTTATGCAAGCCATAATTAAGTACGAGACTGTGGATCACAGAGAGTCTATGAGGCTTCATTGGATGGCCAGGACCATAGTGAAAGTTCCCAACGTCAGGATTATAAAAATATGACACCTTTTTGTTGTAACTCATATTTGAGGTTACCGCAATCAAAACAATATATGTAAGAAATATAATGAATAAACAGGAGGTCTTCGTTGTCAAGATATCTGGTGTGTCATCATAGAAGACAGCTAATTCGAATTCACGACCTCTTTTTCTATTCTTATTTTACAAACTCCAATTTATCGAAGATAGAGGTTAGACAAGTCCATGTATTGTTCTTCTGTTTGGTATTTGCCTTGCATGGAATCAAGTACGTTAATCTTCACTCGGAATTCTTATTAAACAACAAGTTCACAATAAACAACAATAAATTTTGTTCAACGATAATAACCAATATTATAATTTCAGCGATGTATGTTCATGTACCTTTTTTGACAGTTTTTAAACGCCATCTAAAAGGATGCATCCGAAATAATTGATGCTGAGGAGTTACAGACCACTTGCCCGGACATCAACTGCATTTTTTTTTTTAAATATAAAACGATTTTAATTAAAATTGTTTCATAGTAATATTAATCGCTAAATTAATTTTATTAACGTTTATGAAAAATCTTTCAGCCACATATGAATAAAAATAATACTATATCTCTGCTTTGGCGTAAAGTAGCTCTCATTAAACGTCAAAAATTTTAAGAAGTCCAGAGATTGAGGAACGCTAGTTCAAACATTAGCTCGATTTACAATGAAATATCATCATCAAGTTTGAAGTTCTTTCCCAACTTTCAATACGATTAATAAATTGAGCAATTTGTGTTAGTTTTCATAAAACATTTGTAAGTGGAAGCTGCGGTAAATTGATCGGCTGTAACGCGGCCATTCGTATTTTCTGGACACTGGTGGTGACGGTTGGCAACGAGCAACGACGCTCTTGTAACTGCTTGCAACGTACTCCGAGGGATGAAGACGATTTCGTTTGGTGTTCATCTTATTTATTTGCAATTAGTAGTACAATTCTAATATAAGTTGAAGGCGTCCAAGGAATTCTAATCGATCTACAACAGAAGAGGAAAGAATTGAAAACCATGAGACCGGATTCGCGAAGCGTTTCGTTCACGTTTCACCGAGAGGTTCTGAGTGTGAAAAATTCGCCAGAGATCACTAAAAACTCGAAGAATTTGAGGCGTCGGCTTCAGGATCGCTTTGAAAAGGACAAGTCCAGCGACTCGTGCAAAGAGAAAACGCCGAAAGACAAACAGTCAAGTGATCGTGGCTGGAACAACTTATCGCTCGGAAATATGTCAGCGGATTCTCGAAGAGCACTGCGGAGCGGGGCCGAGAAATTATCCAAGACGATATCTTCTGTACGCACAACCTTTGGAACTATCTCGCAGGTCTAACCAAATCAAATATTAGTCATTTCTGTAGTTGTACAATTTCTATTCAATCGCGGCTACGATATTTCTAACAGCATGTTCCCATTTTAGAAATTCAAGAGTTCAACACGCAGACGCCAAAGACTAGAAGAACAACAATCACCAAACAGTATGTGCAAAATGCAAACTCCTCAGACACGTTCTCGTCAGCTATTAGGAAGAACCCCAACAAAGCTATACAGTCCTTTTGGCATTGAATCCCCGAGACACGCATGGGATAAGGAAAATAATGAAACACCGGTGCACGCATCCCCAGGATCAAACAAACATTACATACAATGCAGGCCATTCCGTTTAACAAGAAAAGGATTCTCCATGCTGAGATAAAATTTTCCCCTGGTTTTAATAAGATTTCCATAATGATCTCTTCACTCCCTAGCAACGCATTCGAAATTGCGTGCCTTGTGCAACTTATAATTGAGTTATTTATTGGATTCTCCTCAAGGTAGCAATTTGTACCTATACACAGTTATCGTAACGTATTATCTATGATATTAAGCTGCTTTACATGTACATTTAATCTATAATGTATAATTTATACCTTTTTATACATATTTATATTGATAATTACTACAGATGCAATATCAAATAAACATGCAGAACAAGAATATTGATCGAATATAAAAGCAATCAAGATTTAATATTATTATCAGTATTATCTGGATTTTTATTTGTTCGATCTTAAGTTCTTTATTCTCTGCTCGCATGGTAATTCAAAGTAGGATAAGAGTGGATATTTATTATAGTCGTATAGTTTCTAATAATTAATATTTAATTTATGGATTTTATGTATTATATGCAGCGATATGAAAAAAGCATATAAAAATAAAAATGAAGTGCATATTATGTAAAAGAAATATCTATTCGATTAGTAATACTGTAACTTAAATTTTGAGAAATGTTCTATTATAGTAGAAAATTTTCAAATCCCGATAAACATGGCACCAAAGAGCGGATACGTTTCTTCATGAACCTAACCTATAAAAGTGATCGTTAACTGCAACCCGACTTACGCTCATGCATGTAGTATTATTTTGTTCGTTTAATTCGAGAACGACACGTGGGCCTTTGCATGTATTAACTGAAAAGAAGTGAATAGATAGAAAACGACCGGCTTTTATTATTTACCGTTCATTTGTTATATTGCAGAACATCAAGTTGTAGATGTACGTTATACTTTCGATTCACCGCGTAACTACATACAGGAACGTTAAGGTGCGATGTGTTCTTGCAGTCTCGTATCCATCATCGGCAAGCTAATAATTAATCTGTGACAGATCTAAATCTACGAAAGTATCGTTATTACATATCTACGGACAGGTGTTCGCATTATTGCCTTCTCTGTATAAAGAAAGGAAAGTCGCGACTCGCGATAGAATGTTACCGGTTCGAAGAGGCAGCATCTCGAGTGCGACAGGATTAACATGCAGAAATGAAAAATAGTTGGAAGCGGGAAACGCGTTGACAGTTTGGTGGTATGTTTTATGAGTGAGAGAAATGAATGTTGAAGAACGAACAGTTGCGCAAGATGCCTCTGACCTAAGGACAGGGTAAGTTTCATATGTATTTGTGAAAAAGAAATTTCATTTTCGTCTCTAACATTTCACGTAAAGATGGAATACGCTAATTTTGCGATTGCATCAGGTATAAGCATTTAAATTGATGTTAGAACGGAAGTTTGCAGAGGATTTTATAGTTGGGATTCTTGTTATATCGTTCTCTACTGCGCATCACATTTTCTATCGAAACTGTCACAGTTTGGACCGCAAACTGGCCACTGGTAGCGGCTGCGTAATAGCGCAATGCAGTGTGTCGGATGGTCTATAGTCTATAGAATTTGAGGGAAGTTAAATTCTCCAATAAAATGTGAATCCAGAGAATGAAAAGGGAATAATGACTCTTCGGTCTTTCTTCTCTCGCAATCTTTTATTTTTCAATATAGACGATACACTGGTAAATACGTTTCACGTGTTCTACAATATTTTATGGAATTTGGAATAATGTCAACGATTGATATAGTAACCTCGCATTACGAAACAAAATAGAGTATAAGAAATGACGAACGAATGCATCCGTTCACGCTGAAAGCAGAAAGAGAAATCATTGTTTTCCGTTTTGCATGAACAATTTCTAATTTAAATTCTTATTATTCTCATGTTATGTGAGATTTTGCCGTGAAACGAATTTACGATATTCGTGTAACCTATTGTGAGATATTGCCAAGGTACGCCTAGTCATTGTATCTGAGAAAAAGAAATACTGCAGTCGCGAAGTACGCTATTCAAGGTTACATACAATGTTAACAACAAAAACACCGGGCAAAATTTTTTGCACGTTTCCGTTTCCGAGAAAATCGATTTTGAAAATATATAGGGCGCGCGCTTCATTGAACTGCTCCCTCCCTTCCCCCTTGCATGGTTCTCTTTGTGGATCTCTATCGTGTTTACGTTTACATATAAAGTGTGCAAGGTTATCTGGTAGCTGTATGAAAATTATCTTTTGAATTGAGGTCTATTTAAAAATTGCTAGTCCGGGAAACAGAGAGAATAATAGAAGAGAAATTGGCATCGACTCTTGATTAGCATAAACGGGTGCCAGAAACTTAACAGAACTAGGTATCATTCCAACAAAAATTTCTATTTGAAAAACGGAAAACTATTCGATAATTCTATATTTAAATGTTTAATTAGTTGGTTATGAGATAACCAATTCAATCTAAAATTTAAATGATCTGATTTGTAGACAATTAACATTGAAAACCTATAAGCAGGATTACCAATGACTATGCTGTATTATAATTAGTGCAGAATATTTTGCATGAAGCATTGCAGTGAAAATTTATTAGTTTCGGAGGTTAAAAATTCAAATCAAACCATATAGTAGAGAAAATTGCTTGCCAAAAAATTTGTTCGATTTCACGACGATAGCATTGCAGGATGAAAAAACTGTGGGTCCTGAGAGACCCAGGCATCGTCGGTGCTGTGAGGGTTAAATAATGGTCGGGTCTAAAATTTAGGCGGGACGGGTCGAGTAGACAACTGCGCATGCCTGTCACACATTTCCGCGGTGAAAATACTGCGTGGTGGGGATAGTGTGTACCGCGAGAGGGTGCCGCGCGCGAGGCAGGTCAGGGCTGGGGCTCAGTACGTTTGCGTACGTCGTGTGGATCGTGTTGACTTCGGTGCAGTTCCTCCGCGATTCTTTTTTCGTTGCGTTCTTCGGTCCCTCGTGCATCGAAACACTCCCTCATTTGGTATCAACGTAACCGTGGAGACGGACGTTCCTCGGTGATAACAAGAATCGTGAGTTCCCGCGATGCAGCCGCGGCTAGCTTACATAATTGTTAGCGTACAGTGAGCGTCGCATACGCGCGTGACACACAGGACAACTGCGAGTGCTGGCTCTTTTCGCCGATTTTCTTTAGGCTGTGCTTCTTTGCCCGTGACGCTCCCTCCTGCTTCGGTGCGTAAGTCTTTCTTTCTCTCTCTTCCTCTCCCACCTCTGTCTCTTTTTCCCGCTGGTTCTCTCTCGATACTCTCGATGCCCTGGCTCTTTCCGTCTCTGTCTCACTCGCGCGCGTCCCCGTGGCCTCTTTTCCTCTCGCTCCCTCCGTAGTCTGACAGCTTGGTCGATTCACGAATCCGCCGGGCCATTCGCTTTTCCCCGGGCCTCTTCAAAATAAGGCCACAGGGATACACTCCTGTTCTCCACGACGAAAAGTGACAAATTCTTTCTTGTTCTTCTCTCTTACCATGGTGCGAGCGTTGAAATAGTTGATCGGGAAACGAGGGAATTGTCGAGGGCATTATTAATTTCGAGGCGAATCTGAGTGTGTGTCGCATCCCCAGTAAAAATCACAGTGCT
This sequence comes from Augochlora pura, assembly GCF_028453695.1. Classification (NCBI taxonomy): domain Eukaryota; kingdom Metazoa; phylum Arthropoda; class Insecta; order Hymenoptera; family Halictidae; genus Augochlora; species Augochlora pura. The sequence goes on from NC_135778.1 coordinate 35,234,083, forward strand.
ACTTGTAAACAATAAACAAACACCCGTTCCAATACGTGTGGAATGGTTCTTCAATGAAGTTTACTACCTTTGTTTTCTTTTTTATTATTTTTTATTTTTTAATATCTACGTAAATTAAGTTGCGTCGAGATGTTCGTGTCATTTGAAACTTTTGTTAGTGGACTAGAGGGTCTATGTTTGCTATTTGTTTAGCAATTTCACATTGTTGAATTTGAACGTTAACAGGTTATGATGCAGGCGTTTTAGGTTCAGATCGGACCTAAATTATTCTGTATAGAAAAGTAACTGAGACAGTGTTCTTATGCAGTATTTATTAATAAGATTATTATTTGGAGGTAAATCCACTTTTGCTTTGTAACCTTTGTTGAATCTTTACTATCTCTTTTGTCAATTTTGCGCTTTGTTTGATTTTTAGTCTGCTTTATTCGTGGCTGTTCGCTGGTTCTGTTTTGTCCTTACTTGCCTTTGTTTGTTTGTTTCTGACACACAGGTCTGGCATCATATACATATATTGTATATATGCAGATTTATTTTCTATTTATTTTCAATTGCTTAAGAAAGCGAGAGTATTTGAAAAAGCACACAGACCAAGCAACGATCATGGCATCGCACGGGGAAGACGTAGTAATGATTTTGTTTATATTTTTTGTATTTGCTGACCCCATCCATGGTTTTGCTGGGATGTATCAGTTGGAGTACGCAGCAATCACAGCAACAGAACTTTCAATTGGTTGAGTCCGCTGAGGATCAGAATCAACTTGCGAACCATCAAGTCAAGCAAAATTCTGCGGAGTCTTCAAACATGACGGATCAGCGAGAACAGCAGCTTCAACCTCAGCAACAACAACAACAGTTACAACCACAGCAACAGCAAAGCAAAAACATCGACGAGCCAAGAACAAATTTGATTATTAATTATCTTCCACAGTGCATGACCGAGAAAGATCTTTATAGCTTATTTGTAACAATTGGACCTGTGGAATCCTGTCGTGTAATGAGGGATTACAAAGTAAGTAAAAGCTGTAATATAATTCTATCAGAACATATTTCTTGATAAATTATAATACTTTGTTTTTTACAGTCCGGCTATAGCTATGGTTTTGGATTTGTCAACTATGCGAAAGCAGAAGATGCAGCAACTGCCATAAATACCTTAAATGGTCTGCAGGTCCAGAACAAAAGGCTAAAGGTATCTTTTGCACGACCCTCGGGAGAGGAAATTAAAGAGACCAACCTTTATGTTACAAATCTACCAAGGTACTCATTCAAGATGAAAATATTAGACTGTTGTTAGAGTTCTGTAGATATCTAACTTTTGTACCTTCTTCTCAGAAACATAACAGAGAGTCAGATTGATGACATATTCAGCAAATATGGAAACATCGTACAAAAGAACATATTAAAGGACAAACTCACAGGACTCCCAAGGGGTGTGGCATTTGTCAGGTAAAAGCACGAATGTTAAGCATGATAGTTAATAACCATTGTGCTAATAGGAGAAATATGTCCATGCATTCTGGCAATGTGCCATTGTTGTCATAATTGGTAATGGAACACGAAGACAGTAACATATGATAAAGACGATAAATGTGTTTGTTGATCGGCGCCTAAGTCTCTAGAAAATTAGAACGCTCCTCGGGGTGACGAAGCAGCGGTAGAAGTTGCTTCGTCATTATGCAATGATTTCGTGTCGTGTATATAATGTCATACGCGTATTTATTTCCCCGCGTGTATATCTTTGCTGCCAAATTATTTTTACACGTGTCTCCTACCGGATTTCACTTGCATAATTTTCGATTTTGCCCTGCTCAACGACCCACCAACCTACTTAGATCACCTTAAAGCATAGATCGTGCGTTACGCACACCGGTTTGTTGTAGGAAATAGTATGAAAACTGTGTCAGCTGGCTGGAAATAGATGCGAATCTAGTTTGACAATTTCTATTAATTTTGGCAGATTTTAGGGATCCGTAACGAGACCGCTTTTATAGCACGCTCTAGATCACTCTTGATAAATCTTGTATTAGATCCCAGGGAGCTGGCAGAAGATCGGTTATACCGTTATATCTCTGCCAACGGACCTCTTTACGAGTATCAGGTTTTCTTTGATTCTCTCTTATGTTTATTTCTTCTTGTAGATTTGATAAAAGAGAAGAGGCGCAAGAAGCGATCGCAAGACTACATGGCACGATACCAGAGGGTGGATCGGAGCCGCTCAGCGTAAAAATCGCGGAGGAACATGGCAAACAAAAGGCGGCATATTATGCAGGATGGCAAGCCGGATATAATCAGAGTCGAGGTAAGTGGACTACAGTTTTCTATAGATTATTAGCCTTGCCCGTAACTCTTTATTCTACTACCTGACATTAAAAATTCTCACAATTGAAAATAACAACTGTGTAATAACCCCTTAACTATTTTTTTCTATTGCAAGGTCTTTATCTAAATATGGAAAGAAGTACAAGATAGATTTTTACTGTCAGGTGATACTTGCATTTTGGCTTCTTTTCTAAATCTTAACGGAATCGCAGTAAATCAATGCGTTCGTTTCATTATTGCCATTGTTGGAATCGTAGAAGCACCAATATTTAAGAAACTTTTTGATCAATAGAGCGCATCCTTTCTCTCACTCACTCTTTCTCTCTCTCTCTCTCTCTCTCTCTCTCTCTCTCTCTCTCTCTCCTCTCTTTAGCTCTCATAATTTTTAACTCTTGTCGTGTTAATCTTCATTCTTTTTTTTCTCATGGCGACACATGTGCAAGTGAAACATAATAGTGATATCGTTTAAAGAAATTCTGTAACGTAGTTGCAAGGTGTACACGTGCACATTTAAAATAATTATAATGTTTCTGGTGCGCACCGTTAACGATGTAATCGATCTTTGCCGTGGGAGAGATCCAGCGCATCGTTGACGGAGCGTAGAAGATTTGAGGACATTGTCTAACATTTGAATTATTTGCCAGATATGGCTGCATCTAAATCAAAGTACAGCGAAGATTGAAAATGCTGTTTGCGTTCTAATGCGCGCAACGTTATACAGTAATGTTCTACGAATATTGTGGAGAACACATTTCTTTTTGCTACTGTTTGTTTCCTTCCTCCTACCACCCTCCTGTGTTTTCTGTTTTGTTGACGAGTTTTCCCCAAGTTGTGCGCATGAGATTGAGATTAAATCACATGTGTGATGGAAGATCTTTTGGCAGTGAAATTCAGCCAAAGTTCCTTCGCAGAAGGACACCGAGCAAAAGCAAAACGTGTAGTGCTATTGTGATAGAAATATGTGTTGTTTTGTGTGCAATGATAATTTTGACGGACAAGCAGACAACCAAATGAAAAAAATGATATATTGTTATATTGTGCTAGTCAGTGACAGCTTGTGTTGAAAAGAAAACAGAAAAAGACGAAAAAAAAGAGACACTTTTGGCTAAGATGTATTTTGCACACACAAGGCTGGTTTAGAATATTTGTGTTTGAACATTGCCTGGATCAGTGAACTTGCAACTCTGTTGTTCTAGTTGCCGCCACTGCTGTTATATTGAGTTTGCCTAATCGTTTCTTGACTTTGTTCAAGCTACACTGGAACATCATTCCAGATCTCTTTTTCTGTGTCAGCAATTATGTATAATTACTTATATTTCATACTTGTATGTATTTTTTCTTTTTTTTCGGTAAGGTACCTCATAACATACTACATATGTGTTTCATTAGATATCATTTAAGAATACGTTGGAAATACATTTTCTGTTAAGAGAAGAAACTGTTAAATCGCTCATTTTTATCATCCTTTAAATGAATGTAAAACACTTAGGGGTTTCTTTATTTATTTATGTATTCTTTTCTCTCATCTAATTGTAATTGAATTACGACTGATTAACGCCTGTAGTGTTTTATGTTTTAAGAAAATCGTATCTTCTCTTTATGTGCTCTCAGTAGGATTCTGTGTAACACAACATTTTGCGAATTGTTTATTATGTACTTATATTTCATGCATATGTATAGAAACGTATAGCTATTTATACCTTTCTATATATGTGTATATATTGCTAAAAGTAATCAGCAGATCACCTGCTGAAACGGTTTCATCTTTATTGAACGTGTATAGAAAGATTTATTTAAATTGTGATCTTCTGATTGGTTTCAGCAATACATAGAACCCGCAGTTTGCCTGACACACCAACTTGTTGTATGCCTGCGAATAATTACTCTTTAGCGTGCGTCGTTGCTAATCCGTGGTTAGCTCTGGACAGATTGCATTTGCAGAAACGTGTGGCTTTAATGGAAAATTTGTTCCATGCATGGCTGTGTCCAGTATCAAACAATTATTGCTACAGCGATGGACTAAACTGTTTGGACGTGTCCTCTAGTCGAATATCTACCATACTTGAAACTTCTTACAAACTCGATTAACTCAAAGACAACAATGAGTAGGTAAAAGAAGTGCCAAACAGTTTTGTCCATTACTGTGCATACGTACTCTTCAATGTTTTGAATAATTCTTTAACATGCCATTTTCATTTCTATGCTCGCCAATCCACGAAGGAGAACGTCTGTATACGACCAGGATTAAATACCAACGTTATGTGCATTATCTTTATTAAAAAGAGAGAAATGCTTTCTAGTTCGGTTGTATCGTACGTTGTTAATCTTGCACTTATGATTACGAGTCTCCCACTGGTGTAACAATGAATATTGGCATGATTTAAGTGCGCCTAACACCAGCCATCGTTGTTTACCATTGTAACTCGTTGAATTAATCAACGATATTAGAAAAGGTGACAATTTCTTTCTGCGAACGGAGGCGTTCATGTTCGTTCGTTATGTTTTTGTATGATAAGACGAAGCAACGTAGGCGTACGACGTCAACCGGAAGTGTGTTCTCCGGGGGCGTTCGTCGAATCGCGATAAATCGTACGGGTTCCTAAGGCTTGAATTTCATTTTACGATTCGCCGAATGATATATAAAGAGAGTACAGTATTCCTGTCTGTAATTCGAGATTAACGACACAAATTGCTCAAACGATTGTAACCGAAACAAACCGAAAAAGAGAGGTCAGTCTGTGTGTGGTTGAACGCGTAGACCCGAAAGCAGAGAAACACCAACTAAATCTATTCTATAAAACGGAAAGATTTTGAAGCTCAACGTTCTCGTTTCGTCTGTTGATTTTGTCTTTGTTCGCTGTACGTGGTCCATGCGTTGAACCCTCTCTGTGCAATGAGAAAAACCCTCGGACGTGTTCAGAGACTGAGCCTGTGGACACACGAGGAAGTCTGTTTTTAGGGGTAGAGACTAAGATGTTCCCCAGTTTTGACAGTGATTTTAAGTAGTCGAAACGTTGCACAATTTTTATGATCGTCGTCGCGACAGTCAAAGGTTCGTCGTGATATGTCCGTCGAAAACGGACACGTACATAGTTAGCGAAAGTATTCAACAATGAAAGAGAGAGAGCGAGAGAGAGAGAGAGAGTTCTGTTGACGTACAAGCTTCGCGCGTCAGCTTCGAGTCGAATCGAATCGAAATCAAAAAGAAAAATCGCAATCGACCGGCTAAACGAACGGTGGCGATTCTTCTTGGAGAGATGTTAAACACGATCTCCGCTGTTACTAAAACTTTCGTCCTTTTGATCCTAATATATTACGTATAGATACCAAAAAATGGTCGAAAAGTTCCCGCAGGAGAGATTATAGGTCCTGATTAGGTAGAGAAATGATCGAATCTCCCACGAACAGACCCTGACAATCGTTCCTTCTTTTTTTTAATCAAATTTTCGCGACTATTGCGCGTATATTTATCTCTCGTATAAAACGTAGATCAAATTATGATTCCATTCGGTCGTTGCGACGTAGGAGGCACGACATGACGTCGAGACCTCACTTTATTACCGATAATAGACTGCGTTACAGATGCGCCTGATCGAGAACGGGTATGTACAACCCTTATGCGTTCGTTCCGAATTGCATTTTAAGAATGAACGTTAGCGACGTTACCTGCATTATTCTTGCCACCTGGGACAGCAACCGTCCAGCAATAAGCGGCACGAATTCGAACACAGTGTAATTACGAAAGCAATACTAACGAAATTAAAAGCGTTATACTAACGAGGTCACTATGGCCGAACGACTAGAGTCCTCGACCGCGCATTAAGAACGGTCGCTGTTAGAATCCCCTCGAGGGGTATGAAAATTATTTTCATTAAAATTTGCCAGTTTTTCTTACGATACGTTCGCTTGTATATTTAATACGATATTAAAGAAATATACAATTAATGAAGAAATTGGTTGTGCATCCCCGGTCGAAAAGTATTGATATTTAATTATATTGATTGAAATCTCTTAGGAATTTAATATTGCGAATGCGCCGGTATTTGAGCCGTGTTTCACCTAAAAGAGAATACTCTCTTAATAAGAAAATTTGCGCGACTGCTGCGAATTTCTTTCCATATCCACACACACACACACACACACATACGAACATATACACGAGAAGAAGACGAATAATCTCCATTCAGAAAAAAGTAATGGAAAAGCGTGTGTTATACGGTAGGGATATAAAGGAATGACAAAGAAAGGCGAGGCTGGATATTTAAAAAAATGATTATTGAATACTTGAGAACTTTAATTAGCAGTTAAGTTAGAAAACGTCTTAATGAGTAAGGTTTTTCGAGCATATTTCTTCAGAATATAATTATTATATTCGTGTTGCGGAAACGATCTCGCATCGTTTTTCCCTTATGGATAGAAAGAGCTATTATTAAAAATAGAATATTATAAATGTGCATTTACTTATATCAGTATTTCCTAAAAGTTGCACAACTCACTTGGGGAAAGCCCGTGACTGAAGTGAGAGGATACTTTTAACGAACTTATGTTAACTCCTAATTGTTTCTGGAGGAACGACGCGAGACGTTGCAAAGACGTCAAAGATGACACGTATTGTAAATACGCCCGAAGAGTTCTCTAATTTTAAAGAAAACGTGTTAAGTAGTGGAAAAAGGAGAAACCGTGAAGTTTTTAAAAAACGGATCGTTGCGAAATGGTTAATTCTGAAGTCCAGTAGTGCTAACGATGGCTGTGATACGGATAAGGAAAAACAAAATGCAAAAATCGTCGAACGAGAGAACGAAAGGGAAACCCGACAAAAAAAAAGCAAAAAAATAATCAACGAGAAAAATCGTGCGAATTCGGAGAGTTCGCGTGTCACACGGGTGTTTTTGAGAAAAAAAAATCAAAGAAAAAGAGAAAAATAAAAACTTGCGGCGCTCTCTCTTCCTCGCTCTCTTCCTGTTTCTCTCCTCCTCTCTCGCTCTGTTTCTCTCGATCAAAATATAGCATTATTGACAGACCTTTGAAATGTAAAATGGTCGCACGCACCGTGTTCTTTACGTGATTGTCTCGCGATGACCACAACCGACGAGAGCGACGAAATTGAGAGGCATCGAATGAAATCCTCTCGAAAATGCCTACGACATTCCTAATAATAACATTCATCGTGCTTTCCTTCTCCTCCTCGAGGAAAATGTCGCTAATTAGTATGTTCAGAGGAGGAAGAACGAAAACAGGACGATCCTACGATCCACGTTTTGATTTTAAATTTGAATCTGAATGTAGTACGAGGCGGAAGCCGTGGTGTCTCCACTCCCTGGGTCATCGAGTACTCTGGACCACCTTGAGTGAAAAATTCTACTTGCTTTCAACATCGATTACGAACTGACGAACATTCTATAGATCTTTCGGAAGTTTCAGTAGAATTGGTCTGACTTCAAATAAACTTTCATGCCTCCGGAAACGTCCAGATTTCTGGATGACCATTCCACAGCTTCTTGCAGCTTCGTTAATTGTAAATTGACTTACAAACACGATACATAATACACACGCGTATATACACACAGCCAAGAACCGCTATTTACATCGATATTAGAAGACTATGATAGCTAGAGTGAACGGCAAAAAACGCGTAAAACTTGTTGTGCGAATATATACATTTATTAAATGTGTTTTACATCCGAGCGCGAAACACCCGAGCCGCTGTACCTTTTATACTAAAACGACTACAATATAAACGCCGTCATCTTCTGGCCAACAAAAACCCTTGGAGCTTCCAACGAAATCTCAACAAATGCCCTAGCTCTTTTCCGGTTGCACAACGAAGAAACCAAAAATCAGAAAAGACCCTGAAGAATGTTTGAGTACACGTCTCGAGAGATATCGACACCACCGTCCGAAGAATCATCAGGACAAGTCGCGCCAGTCCGAGAAAGAGAGAGAGAATTAACACCGGCGTGCACTATTCGACACTCGTTCTTTCAGTCCTCCTACCACATAAGTATCTTATACCTTTCTTATCCTCGTTGCTACGGGTCCGCGTGATGCTGTAGTCGCTCGTTAAATTTGATTAAAACACTAGAAACTGAAACAATCAGCCTATTTCCATTTTATTCAACACCTTCTCTCTGATGCCCCTCGCACCTCTATCGAAAATCGATCCTCTAGAAGGGGAACTAATTGATAAATTGTTGGAGGATCCTTCTTTTAATTATCTGGGAATTTTTCAGGTTCTGGCGGTGGCATCGGCGGGGGTGGAGGAGGAGGAGGAGGAGGACGCGGCAGAGGCATCAGCGGCCCGCCCGGGATGGGCGGAATGGGCGTAGGTGGTGCCGGGCCTGGCATGCTAGGTAGAGCAGGGGGATTTGGTCCCCGTGGTGGTCCTCACGGCGGTTTCATCGGTGGCAGCGGTGGACCCGGCGCCATGAGAATGGAGAAGATCCACCCTCACCGTTTTAACCCTATCGGCATGGGGGGTGGCTACGTTCAATCCCACTTCTGGTGACCTAGCAGCGGGAAGCCGGCGACAAAGACACCATCGGCCACGTACCTTTCTTCGTTGCAGCGGAGACAAACCGCAGCGACGGACGTCGTTCGTAATCGTTAATCCAGGGATCACAGCAACCCGTTGATCAAGCGTGGGCAACCACCAGTGTTCTAGATTTGCTAAGAGAAATAGACAGATACGTATTCTCCTTGCTCCATGAGGCAATCCATCGTCCAAGCCTGGTTCGGAGGTATCCAGTCGCCTCCGGAAATAGGGTTGGGTGAGAACCGTTCGGAATGGTTTGCTCACCGCGTTTAGCCAATTTCGAACGACCGAGGACTGACTGACCACCACGTGTGTAAATTATTCTGCGCGTATTAGTATTTAATATGTTTCTACGTGCCTGTACCAAAGCTCGCAACACCTAGTATTGTACGTCCAACGATGGGCAGATTCCCTCCCTAGAGCGTAGAGCGCTTCGAACGTTGTCCAAGCTAGCTGAAGGAGTGAGACCCCTCAACTTGCAATTCCTCTAAAAATAACGCTGAAAGTCTTGACACTATTGGGAGATAATAGTCGTGCGATAATATTCACCTTTAGATTTTAACCATCGTCTTTGTAAGTTATTGTACTTCTCTCTCTCTATCTCTCTATCACTCTCTCTCTCTTTAGTCACCTTTGTTCTCACGTTAATGTAACCCTAAAGTAGTTCAAGGCTTTCAGTGAGCGATGAACATATTGAACCGAGTTCTTGATGTTCCGCAACGCGTTTCGAGCCCATCATTGTGTACCAAGCAGGGGCGATAAGTTTTCTGCTCCGGATTGCTCCTGGAACAAGGACGACGGATCCCTAGGGGCAATCCGGTCGCCTGCCTGCTGTTTATAACGCGCGTCGCTTCTTTTATCGTTAACGAGCTCGATTCTCTTTCGTCGTAGCTTTAATACCGTGCCGTTCGTCTAGGCTTGTTAATAGCCGAGATTGGGTCACGCGTGACTCGAAATTAAATTTTAGTCACGGACAAATGTTTATTCTAGAATATAAAATCTCGTTCGTTGTTTTATTTATCTAGATAATTTCATTGAATTTATTTACGGGTAGAACTCTTTTTTTGTTGTTGTAAATGAAAATATTCTGAAAAACAAACCGCAACATCTGTGAAGTAGTTTCGTATTTTCAGAATTTATTTATATCTGGAATGGTTGAATATTGATTAAAAAGGCAGTCGCTACACTGCCATATAATTGAAAGAAAAATGAACGTGGATAAATGTACATAATTTTTGTATTTTAGACACTCGTTATAGGGTTTCAAAATGACCCAGAATCGGCGGATACAAAAGATTCAGGTTAAGACAGAAAATGATGTTGGCCACCTAGCTATTTAGGCGGAATTCACTTTGCGAGAGAAACGGTGTCTTTATCTCCTGAATCAAACCATCAACTTTTTGTAACATACCGAGGAAAGATGTGTAATATGAAATATTTATTAACCCCTCGAACGGTGCCTGGGTCTCTATCTAGATTCACCCAGTTTCTCAGCTTCGGCGGATAATTCGTCGATTATTTATAATAGATTTAATGAACAAGGTGTATTTAAATGAAGATAAAATGAGACCCTCTGCAAATTGATGGAATAGTAGATGTGTGTTTTCACGTCAGAATCTGAAGAGTTCTACACGTTGTTGTACATTTCCTTTTTATGGTTCTAACTTGAAACTTTATCGAATGTTTAACGTTAAGAGAAAGATTGTATGTGTGCGCGCCTGCGTGTATGGACGTGTGAATGTCAGTGTATAAAAGAAAAAGAGAGAAAAAGAATTTTATCAGTCAGCGTTCACGGAGAGATCGTGATTCCCATATTGTCATCGGACACCGATGGTCTTAGAGAAAGAAAGAAAATAGACAGTGAAACGGGATATCACAAACTGACATGTAACTGCGAATTTTAATTTGCGCGTGGTTCGGTAACCGTTCATTTTAGACGATCATTCGCGTGTACTTAAAACAGAGTTGCACACTCGATGTAGGTGACGATGCGCTAATACAGTGAACCCATAAGGCTGTGAACAAAACAAAAATAGCTCTCTCTCTCTCTCTCTCTCTAACTAAAATTAATGTTTCCCTTAGAGCAATTTCAAATTTGTATATCTAATGCCACTTACCAACTATGTTTTCTCCAAGCAGTCTTTTCCAAATTATAGATTAACATCGAAGAGATTATAATTACTTTTAGTTCGAAGAAAATTGTTAGCTTCTGTTAGATACTGCCATTAAGAAACCTTTCAGTAGGTTTCAGATAGATAAAATGTTAAAATTATGAAGACTGTCCTGGGTTTACTGTATCGTTCTAGCTTTAATGTTCAGCTAAAACCTGAAATATTTGTAGAGGAACCGTGTATTGCGTCCAGGAACGTATGCGAATAATTCTATAGCTGTAAATTCGAAGGCAAGTTGGTAGTTCAGGATTCAAGTATTTTTATTGCGTTGTAGCTGAGTGTGGGCGATGATCGTCACTGCATAGTGTGCGGAGATCATGCGTACCGTCGGGGTCCGGGACACGGCGAAGGATTATTGTACATAGATTGCAAGCGGGAACACGCTGTCGTCGCGTCTAGGTACGTCTAAGGATGAAAAAATGAGACTGACTTTTTATAGTGGTTAAAATTTGTCACGCGAGCTCCGTGTTTCTTCATTTTCCGAGTCATACTTATGGTACTTTTTCAAGCAAAAACAAGAATATCGAAATTGCCTTATATTGAAGACGTTATTGTGTGCGTTATTACGTAACTGGAACCTTACCATTACAACGTAAGCAATGTTTTGTAAATAAATTCTAGGCTACTTATGACTAAAAGTTTTTAGTTAAATAACTAACATTTCAATTAAAATATTTCCTAAATAAAGGACTTTTAGCTATAAGTAACTAGGTCCTTTTTGTAGAGAATTAAATTACTGTTGTGCAGTAATTGCAGTAGTTCCAGTTATACGACACCTTGTACGAAAATATAAAGAATTCGTGATAAGCTTCAAGCTTCTTTTTTTTTTAAATTGAGAATAATCATTAACTTGACAAACGTGAAAACAAAGAAACACAGGCGTTTCCGATCCCTCCGACAGACGGATCTAGGAAATGAAACGAAGTAAAAATATGAAAACCGCAATGAAATTGTGATGACAAAAGATATAAGTCGCAAGCACGCGCCGTAATTTTTAATAAATTCTTTCGTTCCGTTTGACGTTTCTTTTCCCTTGTTCGTTTGACGCAACAATGTTTGCACGGTCACATGCTCCCGACAGATAATTATAGTTCGTAAGACTCTTAATTGTTTAAGACGAAATAAATATCTGCAAACCGAGCCGCGTTTTGCTTTTGTTGAGAGCATCGTATTCCAGCACGTTCGCCGTCTTCCGTATCGTATTTAGGCAACAATGTTTTAAACAGTAATTTGTAAAAATGTTAGAGACCGCTGGGAGAGCGCCATTCGGACTGCGAGCGTGTTGGGGAGACAGTACGATGAGAAAATGCGGGAAAAGGAGACACAGAGGAGTTTTGCGTCAATGATTTATTCCAGCAGCACGATGTACCCCTCTTCGTCTATACAAACAGTCTTTCTTTCACAACCGACACACATGTACAAACACACACACACATACGCGTGCACGCAACCGTACGTAATACTAAACGATGTAATGAACTTGCGATGCACTACCGCTGCATTCTACCGAGCACGATGTTGCCCTTCAGTGGGCAGCTTGCATTTAAAAGAAAGCAAAGTTGCCCGATGATGAGCCGCAACGTGCCCCGAATGAAATCCTTCCTGGTCACAGCACAGAGCCTCGGGAACTATGGTCGGTTGGTACACACTTTCCTAATCTCTTCTTTGCACTTTTCTTCTCTGCTTTTTCCCTTCTTCAGGAGCGCGAACCGTTTGCGACGAAGCACACTGAACGTTTGAAGTTTCTTGAACCGTGCTCAGAAACTTTATAACTGGCGTCGTGTCTCCACCCACAGGAAACTCTGCGGTGTAGAGATTAACCGGGGAACTCGCGAAGAGGAAACAGGAAGGGGCGGATAGTTGGTGCACCGACCGAGATATTACCTTGCCAGATTTGGCTTTAGCTGTGGCTCACCGTCCTTCAAGCCATCGGTTTCCTCAGCCTCCATTTCCTTCTGGAATACAGGCATTTGAATTGGTCGCGCGAACTTTGATATCTAAGCGCAAAATTTATTTTAGGATCTCATTTTGTAGACTACAAGAAACATCATGGTAATCTTTTCTATAAAATTTTCGATCCTTTTTTTTTTATTATTTTCAATACTGATTATCGTTATCGATCACCAATGTAGGGTCCTTCTGGTACGTTAGCAGTCACTGGCTTCAACCCTTGATGTTTTCCTTCCCCTCGCTGTGGCTCGACCCCCTTGAGCGAGAAGTTCCCTTCAGAAGTGCAGCAAGCGTTTCTGACGTCAAGTGAATCGCAAACATCTGCTGCACATCAGGCGACGACAAAAATGTCCTCGGGTTTCATAGTGTTTCAGCTGTCCCAGAGAGTTGGCAAACGATGAGGAAGGACCTAGGCCTGCGCGCATTAATCTGTTTCGACTCCTCGCGGTTACAAAATAATTTAAAGCTAGAAGAATCAAAAAGTAGCTTCCAAAAGTCAGAACTTGTCTTTGAAAATCTTAGAAGAATGAAGGATTCGTTAATATGTTATTAAATTTTGTGGGATTAAGAGTACTCGGAAAAATACGTTTTATCTTTGAGTAATTTTCGAAGTAGAATAAAGGATTTGTAGGTTTTTCTTTACGATGATATACAATTAATGAGATCTGTATAGCATATACAGTCTATCCAACAGCCACAGAGAACCCTCTATTATCGGTAAACAAGAACAGATTGTGATCGCCAGCATCATTCATTGCTCCGTTCACAAAGTAAACGTTGTGATAGTATGATCCTTGAAATGGAGTCAAAGACCACCTGGTTTTCCGACTTTGATAACAGTTTACAGCTGCTTTAGGGGGGACCAGTTAGATGTATCACAAGGTCAAACGAAGCTTGATAAAAAGAAGCTGAATGCCAGGAAACAAGGATTCTCGAACTGGAGTGGGAATCTCTCCCACTTAATGTCATTGTGTGACCCAGGATGAGTCACATGAGACTCATTTTTCTCTTAACGAACCAGCGTCGCCTGCATTGTGGTTCGAGTAATTTTTCCAACGGACCTTTGCTATTACGGATTAGTCCGTTAATTGGTAAAGTAAGACTCGTACTTGATTCAAATAGTAACGATCATTGGTATACGCGATCCATTTAAAGCGGATTCGAAACGATAGAATTGCTTCAAATCGAATCCCGTACCGTTGCCTTGACACGTTCAGCAATTTTATTCACGCCATAATTAAAATATCAAGACAGCTGCCGTATCTGGAATCGTTTTCAATGACATTTGAACTGGCTAGTGGTTGTTGAACAGCGTTCTGAATATTACACCAACTAGAATGATCATTATTCGTTTCATTGAGGAGCAAATACTTTAGAGAACACGCGCGAAAGGCAATTTGTATTATGACTGTGTTAAGAATAGTCTTATATTTTATATAAAAATGTTAGTCGAATGAAAACGGCAGCATGATCCAGAAAAATTCTAGACAAATTGCTTAAAAAATTGTACTGATTATAACGTTAATCCCAAGTGAAACGTTGTTAACAATTATTGTTTCTTTCAAGGAAACAGACTCAATTGAAGAAGGGAATTGGCGATGTTTGATACTAGAAGAGCTCCTTATAAAATATATGTAAATGTGGAGCTGTTGCAGAAGAAAGATGATTGGGATTCGGAAAAAAGATCTAATACAGAGATCTAATAATGAGAATGTTATCTTGTAAACACACGAGGGTGAACATCCCCGACTGGAGGCAACAAAGGCAGGACCAGCAACAGTTGGCTGTCGATGATAACACACACACCACAGACGGATATATCTATTCTTCGCGGTGTACCCGATAAATTGGCTTACCGAACACGCGTGGCCTACAGACAGATACTTGTTTCCGCCCAGCTTGATATCAACCGGAACCCTGGAAAATTGTGCAGCTCTTTGTGCTCGATAGCCCGCTGCGTTTTCCTCTTTCGAGACACCGTTGACGTTGCTCCCAACAAATCTGGTGCAAATGTCTCAGAATTCTCCGATTTAAACGAGTCATACCGAACGTTGTAAAAAGAGTTTGAATTATGCTATAACCGCACACTGTGTAGATCGTCGTTTCTTCTCTTCGATTTGGAGCCTTTATCCGTCGAACGCGCGCGCGAAAATACGAGCATAACACCCCGTGACACCTCCAGACGCAGAGGGCGACTGAACACTGAACTTGATTTGCGGAACAGCTCGAGAAGAAGGGAGGATTCCGAGAGAAAGAGAGGAACACGTGTTGCGACACTTCGTGAAAGAGGGGACCTTGCTAGCTCTAGACTGTGATGCGCGAGCGACCGGCGGCCAATCAGTCGTTGAAGGGCTCAAAAATCCTACTTTCAGCACCTCCGACGCGTCAAGAACATTACAGCGGTTATTACTGTCATGGGATCATTGTCGTCGACAATAACAGTCCTCCCAGTGTTACAGCACAATGGTAATTTACATAAAGAGCCGCAGTTCAACGATAGACCATGGTCATGCATTACAATTTATTATTCTGAAAAGAGAATTATAACGCTACAGCGTTACACAATTTGTAAAATAATTTTCATTTTCAGAGTACAGAAAAATGCACTGAACTGTTCGTCGAAGGCGTTTTAATACGGACATTATACGATTTCTCTGGTAATCGAAGAATGTGTTATCTGATCTACTAGAGGTCCAGTTGGAAAAAGAGGCGACGACGGAGAAAAAAGAAGGCGACCGACCAGATAAATTCAATGTTGCTCGAGTTGGGTCGACTGGACGGAGAAGGGCGGGCGGGAGGACCGGGGGAATGGGAAAGGGTCAGAGGGCAGTGTCCCGAGGCAAGGGGCCGCAGCCAGGGCCACAGAAAAATTTGCATTTCCTGTTCGCGACGAATAATGCCGGCCGTCGTCGAATCAGCCCGGTCCGATCCACAGAATTTCCGTCTGATACCATGGCAAACGGTTACGCGCGCGCCTTATTCTTCGACGAACAAGGAAACGCCAATCCATTGTCTTTTCATTTCGAAAGAACTCCAGAATCTATTTGTTAATAGATTTATTTCGTATTATTCAAGAACCTGTCTGAATTTTTCTCCTTTTTTATTTATTATGTAATTTTGAATTCCGATATATTTATTAATGTTTTTTTACCTTTTTGTTTTGAAAAGGAAAGATTTTTATGATTTTCTTCTCCTTGTTTCTCATTTGTAGAAAGCTACGGTAGCCTCTTTTTTTACTCTTTCGGATTTCCCAGAGAACAATTTCTCTCCAGGGGTTGGAGGGATTCAAACGAAGAATGTAAAGAAGGGACAAGAGATGTTTATGGGAACAGCTGTTCTTCGGCTGGGGTTGTTGACCATGCACAGGTACTTCTACTCGGAAGTCTTCATGGGGGCTCTTCTGACCTCCAGGTATATTAACACGTGACCGATTTCCATGAGGGGAAGATCTTTCTTATTCTCGTTCCGTTCTGGCGTGTTGCCTACCAATAGCCCGCCAGAATTAGTTTCAATGCAGATGAATTGCAGTGATTTTTGTATCTATTCATTCCATATTGTTTATTTGTTTTAAAAATGTTATCGACCATTGTTATAAAATAATTTTGTTGTTAGGTACGATTCTACCGCGAGTGGAGGACTGTTCCGTCGTGTAGTCTAAAAAATTGTCTAACATAAGGGGCAAGAGAGAGAGAGAGAGAGAAACAGAGGGAGAGAGACCGAGTTTCTCGAGGAAAGCTGAATGGCGTAAGGGCCCGGCGGGAGAAAAACGGAGCACACACTTGTCTCTGGACAAAAAACCATGTAGAAACATCTGGAGCTTTGAAACGATCCTACGGTGGCTCGTGAAAAAAAAACGTTTGTATAGCCTGTAGCATATATGCGTGGGAGCACGATCTTGCGTTCATCCGCAACGATACACGCAGCGTGTATAGAAAAAAGTTTCCAATTTATTTGTATAAATAGAACAACGTACAAAAATGTCACACAGATGAGTAAATAGTATGATAACTGACGATTCCATGCTAATGCTATGCAATTTTAGGTACAATTCTATTTTGGATGTTGATTCACACGAGCATTAGCAGTCTGAATAGCGAATGATGTGAGTAATACAGTTAAAGTTACATCAGTATTCGATGGTGATGGTCTTCGTCTTCAAGTACTCGTTCAAAGCTTCTTGGCCAAGGTCCTTGCCGAAACCAGACATTTTGAAGCCTCCGAACGGCGCAGCGACGTCGGTTTTATTGTACGTATTGATGAAGACCGTACCTGCCTCGATCTTCTCAGCAAACCTCAGGGCTCTACTGATGTCCTTCGTCAAGATTCCAGACGCCAGTCCGTACTCGGTATTGTTCGCTCTTCTAATCACTTCGTCTATGTTGTTAGAGTTGAATTTCGAGATTACCATCACTGGACCGAATGATTCCTCATTAGCTATATACATATCGTCCTTTACGTCTGTGAATATCGTTGGCTCGAAGTACCATCCTGGACGGTTTAGCCTCTTGCCACCGTAAACCAAGGTCGCTCCCTCTTCAACTCCACGTCGAACGAAATCCAGAAGTTTGTCTAGATGGGCCTTGTGATTTTGAGGACCGTGGCTCGTGCTCCTGTCCAGTGGGTCACCCACCTTAATTTTCTTCGTCTCCTGCACTACTCTCTTCAGGAATTCATCGTGTATGGACTGCTCCACGAACAGACGACCTGTCATTGAAACCATAAGCATTGAATCATTGCCGCAAACATTTACTATTAATTACACGGTTGAAACCTACCGGCAGCGATGCAGTTCTCTCCCTTGTTGAAGAACACGCTGTTCATCCCGACCTTGACGGCGTTCTGAATATCGACATCCTCGAAAATGACCAACGGACTCTTGCCCCCGAGCTCCAACGAAACCTTCTTCAGATTGCTGACCGCACAGCACTTCATGATCGTTTGACCGACCGGTGTGGACCCGGTAAATCCGAGTTTTCTGATCAAAGGATGCTCGCAGATTGCATTACCAGTCTCTGCACCGTTTCCTGGTACTATATTCACAACACCGGGAGGGAATCCAGCCTTGACAGTGAGCTCAGCGAATTTCAATGCTGTCAGAGGTGTAACTTGAGCTGGTTTCATTACTACGGTGTTCCCTGCTGCTAAACAGGTTGCCATTTTCCAGGAGAGCATCATCAGAGGATAATTCCAAGGTGTAACTAGACCACAGACACCGATTGGTTCCTTGCGGGTGATGGTCAGGTTGCGATTAGGCCTGGCGTGAGTGATGGGTATCGTCGAGCCTTGGATTTTGTCACACCAGCCGGCAAAGTAGCGCCAGGTCTCAATGGACATACCTATGTGTGTCTTCAGAGCTAGAGTGTAGACTGCGCCAGAATCCAATGACTCTATCGTAGCCAGCTCTTCTTTGTGCTCCTCCATTAAATCTGCCAATCTAATTTTCAGAATCTGTTTAGTAAATTGATGAATCGAAGCGGTTAGTATTTGGTCACGGACTAATATCTTACTTGAAAAGTAGAGCTGCGCGCTCCCTGGCGCTTATTTTGCTCCATTCTCCCTCCTCGAACGCTTTCTTGGCAGCCTTAACTGCTTTGTCTACGTCTTTCACAGATGCAGACTCCACCGAACAGATGACACTTTCGTCGTGGGGATTGATAGTGTTTAGAGGTGCGCTCTGCCCGTTCACGAACTCACCATTGATAAACAGTTGCTTGGGGAACTTGATCTGTCTGTTGTTTGCTTGAATCTCCACGGCGTCGTACTTTACCTCCTTGGACCCGGAGCTACCACGCGCAGCTAGGATCGCTGTAGCCGCAAACTGACTAAACACTGGTGCCATGAAGACGTCAATGTTCTGCAAGGTGATCCCCAGGTTGTCTTTTACCTCTTCCACCATCCGGACCACGTCCATGCTTCCAGCACCTGCGATCAACAGCCACATAGAGTTACAATCTTATTGATTCCTTAGCTGTCGTGTCTAAATATTTACCGCACGCAAAGAAGTCAGTGTCATTATCGATATCCAGGTTCAGGATGCCTTTCCAGATTTTCTTTAGGACCTCGACAGACTTCAGTTCGTCCTCTGTGAAGTCCAGCGCCGTCTCTTCGCTCTGTTGGCCAAACTTTTGTGCTGGAATCGTTCTGGTTCCAATCTTAATCCTCTTCACGTTCACCAGGCCGTCGTCGACGGCGCGGATCAGTAAACCTTCATCGTGCAGGATGCCTAAACGTCCCTCCACATCCACCTTGGACAACTCCTCCGGTAGGTCTCCGGTCCACCGAGAGGACCCGAATAAACGGACCTCCTCTCCATTGATCATCGTCCATGCACCTGGAGTACTGTCCAATCCACGAATAAAGTCGTGAACCTGTTTCGCAGGTTTTGTCCAGTCTATTTTCTGAAGCTCCTTCTTGTTCATCATAGGATCGTAAGTGGCTCCTTCCTCTGTTTGGGGGATCATCGGCGCGGATCCCTTCGCCACAAGATCCACTGCCTCTCCCATCGCTAGAATTCCCTCGGGATAAAGGAAGTTGTTGTACAGACTATCAACGGTGTCATTAGCTTCCACCTTACAGGACTTCTGCAACAGAATTGGTCCAGTGTCCAGGCCATCGTCGGCCCAGAATATGGAGAAGCCCGCTGTGTCGTCTCCCTCTATCAGGGTCCTAAACATGAAACGAATCAATCGTTATCTTCTCTTTTAAGCTCACTTTCTAATTAATACAACTGATAACGCTTATATGTTTAAGAACAATATCGAGTTGGTACGAGAATTCATTCAAGCTCGTCTATAAATTAGTTCCGAGTTTCCTTCCGATATCGCCGAGATTCGAGAAATAATACCTAATTTCCCGTTATCCGTTATTGGTTATTGGAGCCGTCATTCGGAATGCAGAAACTTGATAGCTCAAGAAGCGTATCCGGTTTCAGATTGCACACTTATATAAACGATTGATTCTTGTCCCCTTATCTATTACGCTCACACATTATCGCAGTGGCAGAGTGTCCAAATGAATACTAAACTCTTGTGCTCTTTAATTCGATTACTGATTATTGCTTTTCAATTCTATACTACTAACCAATTTATAGCGCTCGCTCCTCGATGTCTGGGCAGTATGGAAGGGTGGTAGCATATGGTTTTATGGCGGGGATGGTTGATTACTTCCATGGGAATAAATTGACTGCAGAATGGTAACACGTTCAAGTCCACCTCGATGCTTCTGTACAGTTTCCAGATCTCTGATAATATTACACCTTTGCTCCGCCAGGATTTAATCTTGAAGACTGGTATATTGTCCGCTTTGGCTGCCATCGCTGTATGTGGAAATGTAAAAGAATGGTCACCAGCTGTCGAAAAAGCCATTGCGAATTAAATGATAATTAATTACTCTACCCAACGGATCCTCCCGGTTCCCCTTGTCAGGGATCGTGAAGACTCCCGTGACCTGGTGACCATTTTGCCTTAATAGCTTGTAAACTTCTGCCGCGAACGGGCTCTGACCGATAACTGCCACTTTAAGCTGCGCCATCGTCGTCTGCGATTCAAATTGGTATCAATAACTTATAACTTAGTAAAGCTAACAAGCTCTTTCAAAACGTATCGCACTCGTCGTGTTAGTTATGCGTGCCTCTACCTATACATACCTAAGGGGTACGTAATGTGTATGCTGTCAAATTTTGTTTGTGCTGTGTTCGTTAAATAAGCTGTAAAGAAAAGATATAATAAGGGAGTGATTCGAAGAGGTTCGTGCGAATGGTGTCTCTAACTCATGCGGTTCTCTCTCGTCTCTACCGTATGTAATCTTTCACCGATTTCTAGTCGGCGACTAATAGCGTGCCGCATGTAGTCTTTCACCGATTAGTATAGGCTCTAATAGTGTGCCCATATGGTACATCAAGATTTTTTTACAAATATTTACAAACACCGTTTGCGTTAGAGGATTAGAATGGAATTGCGAGTAGAGGCTTACGGATGTCACGACGTACGGGCGCCAGGAGAGAAAGTTTTTAAGCAACAGCATCAGAA
This sequence comes from Augochlora pura, assembly GCF_028453695.1. NCBI lineage: Eukaryota > Metazoa > Arthropoda > Insecta > Hymenoptera > Halictidae > Augochlora > Augochlora pura. The sequence continues at coordinate 35,255,082 of NC_135778.1, forward strand.
TGTACCACGTTCACTTTCTCGTCTACCTTCTTGTTTGCCGACCGTTCACTTGAACACTTGATTATCGTGTAACACCTTGACTTGCTCTTGGCTGTCGACTGAACCGGGCAGCATCCAGTGCGTTTATATAAGCTAACTATATCGCTTGGTCGGGGGTCAATCATTCATGCGATAATTGTCGAATCGGCACGCGCAATATTTCGGTGATTCCCCCCAGCAAATGTGGGAACTTCGTATTTAAGATTATATATGTCATAATCCTAAATGTTCTAATATGGGACATCTTTTATTTAAGCATCAATTTAGGACTAATATTTCGATATCTCTTACCTTTAAAGATATTTTTTTCAAATTTTATTACGAGCCTAGATAACTACAATTACTATATAGTATAATATACATATATGAAAATATGTATTAAATCATCATTTTGTATTTTTCTTAAAAACGTTTGTAGTTAAGAAATACCGCTATATCGGACTATGAAAATTACACGCAATTTTTGTTTATATTTTGCAAAGAAATTTGCAATTGCGATAAATTTTTGCATATACCAAGTTCGAACCAGTGCGAACGAGTTCTAATGAAAGATTCCTCTTATCGTGGGTCATTGGTTACTGATAAGCTGTTTACATGAGCAGTCTCCAAACCGGTTCGGATCAGTTTCCGGTCTGGAAATTAAACATCTTTGTGACGGTGATCCACGTACACGTAATTTCTCGAAATGAAATGATAAGAACGTGATATGACAAAAATATATAGCTTTTATCGCATTGCCAGATTACATAAAAACAGGGTTTTCGTGGAAAACGATTAATTGCAATTTTATACTACAGCATATACATTTAATGGTATTAAACAACATTAACACTAAATAAGTGTTACGGAATGGAGCGCCTTAATATCTGGGCACTTTGAATTCAGATCCGCCGTCCAATACGGTACTAGGTTTTCTTTTGTTCATAATATTTTGAATCTTCTGCCATTCCCTATCCAGTTCTGCCTTCTCGTTCTTCTCTTTGTTGTATTTTCTGGTTCTTCGGCCATCAGCCATTTTCACGCCATACTGAAACGCTGCTTTTGGCAGGGCCTCCTTATTGTTCATGTATTCGCTGTACTCTTCCGGCGTATCAAAATCCCATCTACCAATCGGGCCCTTTTTGTTACCGAGGTCCATTTTAGTGTAATCGACTTCATCGTCGGAATCGTCTATAGCGTCCTGCATCTCGTCCAATCCAGGATAACATTCAGCGTATCCTTCAGGTTCTGCTGCTAGTTTGTTCAACAAGGCTCCTTTCTTGGGTGCATTGCTGTCCACAGTGGGTGGCGCAACGCTCGGTAATTGAGGAGCATTTGCATTATCATCAGTGTCCAGACTGCTCTCCGGTTTATCGAAATACGATCCCTTCTTCTTTTCTCTAGATTGGTTTAGATCCTTCTTACCGATCGTAGGAACATAATCTCCGATATCGCCGTAGATACTTTCATCCTGCGGTCTTGGAGCAATGTCCATATCGTTCATGTCGTCTGGCCTGGATCTACCATCCTTATTTTTCTTGCCCTTCTTTCCGTGACGATTACCTTGCCGTAAGTAAGACAATATCTGCGCCAGTTTATTTATTACAATGTCATTGGTTGTTAAGGTAGGAGTATTATCAACTGTGGGTACATCTGCTTTGCTTCTGATCAACGTGGTCGGTATATCCACATCCGCGTTCTCGTCGTCCAGCTCTATTATATAGGCCATACGACCTGGTGTGAACAGTTCGTTTCTCTCTATCACCTTCGATTTCATAGTCATCACGGTTTTGTAAACGTTTCGACCGATTTTGGTCTTGAACTGCATCTCGTCGTCTTTCTTTTCTGGCTCTTTTTTCTCCTTCACTTTGTCCTTCGGCTTCACCAGCTTTTCCATTTCTTGTTCCTGTTCGTGCTCTTTTGCTTCAATCTCACTACGTACCTGTTATACAAGACTTACTTCAGCAACTTATGCAACAAACATATAAATATTGTATTTGAAATTGATACCTTTTGTAGAAGAGCATAATCCAATCCTTTCACCAAGTGAGTGTGTTCCATGTCACCACCCAAGAATTTGGACTGTTGGATCATTTGCCTCCTGCGCTCAGCCGCATCCATTCCTGATTTTAGATCCGGTGCTACAGCTCTGTACGCACTGGCACTGTTCATGGGATCTTCCGTCTGATAATCCTGATTTGTACCATCCCTACGTTCCCTAGCTCTGTCTCTGTACTTCTCAGCCAGTTCTGCCATCTTATCTTCCTCCTGTTTCTTAAGTTTGGCATAGAAGCTCTTCTTTTTCCTCCTGAGCTCTGCCCGACTACCGCCACTGACATTTGGAGTCTGTGCAGTCTTGGCACTGGCATCTCTAGCGGTTCCAGGTACAGACGCAGGTGTGGCTGAGGGAACTGATGCCCTTGGAGTCATCAATAATTTACGGAAATCATCGTTTGTTAAACGAACGGACATCCCCATGTCCTCCTCCACTGTATCTGGCATTTTTGCGGTTGACGTTTGGGCTCTTTAATAAAATTAGGGTTATGTTAAGAGAACACTAAAACAATCAGGTGTACAATGAGTAAGCTTTCTTTTCTGAATTCCAATTTAAAGTAGGATTTAATAATTATGATTAGTATTACCAAATTCACAGTAATCGCTTGATGGGTATCGTTGAATTGTTTAATATCAATACTAATCCAAGGAGGAAGACGTAAAATATGTCAACACGACGAAAAGATCAGTGGCCATCTATCAATAACTACTTGAAATAAGTTTTCTTAACCCATCGATGATAACATCAGCTGCGAAGTTACCAACAATTTTTCTAGATAAGGATGCTTTGAATGAATATATCAAATAACATATTTCTGCCAGTTATAAGAATGCAATTTATTCAACAAGTCTTACAAACAATACATTACAATGTGTTAGAAATATGACGACTTTGCAACGACCGAATAATGAATGTCTATACAGTCCACATATTTCATTGTTGCTTTCCCTAATTCAGGATTAGCAACATAATGTTGAAAACGAGTGAGACCATTGCATGCAGCTCCGTACTCTCCATCTTTATTCAATGCAATTACTGCACCTCTGAAGGTCGGATAATGTTCGGCAATTCTTTGAATTGCTGTGGTTGCAGCTGCAGACGGACTGGCGCCTCGTCTCATTTCTTCCACAGCTAGAAAACTGTAAATTAATTTGTAGTTTCAATATTGCGAGTTCGAATAATCCGTCTTGTATTTTTTTCAACCTTTTACCTCGGTAAAAAGCGCATCATTACATCGCCGTCCCCTGTACCAGCAGCTGCTCCAACTTTTTGATCAGCATATGCACCCGCACCTGCAATCGGAGAGTCACCGATGCGACCAGGAATTTTATTTCTGGCACCGTTTGTCGAGGTACCACCAGCTATATGTCCATTCGAATCTATTGCAATAACTCCAATCGTGTCATGATTGTCCTCGTCTACGTTCGATTGATGTTCCTCTATGGTATATTCTGTTTTATCCAATGAGCGATACGGACCGCAACTTTTTTTCGGATCGGGATTTACGTTCTTGAAATAGTAACATTTTTTACAGCTTGATATCAGATCGTATTAAGAGTTTAGGTGGAGGATTTACCTTCCAGAAGTTAGGTTGACAATTATTAGCTTTCCAATCTGTCCACATCTTTCTGGACTCCTCCGTTTGTAAAGACTCCTCCTTGAAACCCATCTCTAAAGCAAAGTCTTTTGCCAATTCTCCACCAAGCAGGGAATGTTTAGTATTGTGAAGTACTTTGCGGGCTACACCAATAGCATTTTTCACGTTTCGTAGAAGACCCACACCACCCACGTCCATTGTAACTCTGTTAGCATAACAACAACTCGATAAGGGTTATATAGCTTTGATCTTTTAATGACAAAACATAATGATTTTTTACCCATCCATGATTAATGCATCCAAAGTGGTTTCTCCAGATTCATCTGGGCTGCCTCCATATCCGACAGTTTTTCTGCATCTCTGCTCTTCACACAAACTGCAACTTTCTTCTATTGCATCTAAAGCACTTCTTTTTTCATTCTGTAGAATGTTCCATGCTGAAAAGTATTTCATATTTCATACATTTCTACAATGCTATTTTTTCCAAGATGATCGTAGAAGATAAAAGTATACCTTTTTGCGTGGCATCATAGTAGTCCCATGTAATTACTACCAAAGGTATGCTACTATTTGAGGCAACTGTTGAGCCACAAATCGATAGACAAATACTTACAGTAATAATAATTGTTAATTGGAGCTTCATGCTGGGACCTCTGATTGAAAGGCTACTGATTGATATCAAGTATCAAGTAGAATAAAACTGATCGACTTTGGACATGGACTTTATAGGTGGGGATGTACTATCACTGTTCTGTTTGATTACAATATTCTTTTACCATACTGTTTACATTAGCCACACTGTGGATAATCTGTAGACATTACTATACTCTCAAGTCATTTGTATCATTCTGGCCTATTTATATGAAACATAAATGTATGTGATCTTCATTGTATATTCATGGGTTATAATTATACCAATCAACTATACATGAAATTAATTATACGGATTAATAAAACATAAGGATATCAATATATATTGACTTACATAGATTAAATGTTACTATAATATTAATGATATCGTATCTAGGTCGTGGAAAAATTTCAAGTGATAAAGCTCACTTAAGGGTTCGTACAGCGCCAATTAGAACAACGCAAAATGCTCAAACTGTTAGCCAAAATCAACTGTTGGTAATTTGTCTAACAGTTTGTCACTAACTGTATTTGCCAATACAGGAGTTATTTGCTTTCGCTATCGATAAAATAGATTCTCCTGTACAATTCTCTAGCTTTGATTTATCTTCTTGTGCAAATATCCGCGATTTAAAAACTTACAACTTGTTATAACAAATTTAGCAACCATCTAACTTATTTAATTTGTTAGAGCGGGCAAATGAATGGAACTACGTTTGATTTCTTAAATAATATTAATTATTATTTTAAAATATATGCGCAACAGCTTAGGTGTTATTCACAATTAGGTATTTCATCTTTCCACATCTTTTTGTTTGATTTACAAGTATATGCAATACAAGATATATAGATATATAGATACATATTCATATCTATGTAACATAAATATATATCTTTGTATATCTATACAATTCGCAATGAGGTAAATCTAAATTATCAAAGATATTACGACTGACGAAAGTCCGTAAGAATTAAATTCGAAATTGCCTAACTAATCGGCCTTCCGGTTTATCGTTAAGAATCTAACACGAGTAGATCACAGATCGTAGAACGTCGATTTGATTTGTTTCAACTGCGGGGATGAGGGGCGAGAAATGCCTAGCTTAATTAATCTATTATTTATATCATTATAGCGGTAATCCTTTATCTTTCGTTAAAATTACATTTTGTAAATTTTTTTATGACAATATTAAACGGTCGATCCACGGAAATGAAACTTAGTCCCTTCTTCTAATCAAATATACTTAACGATCGTTCACGTTTCACACGTTAACACGTTCTATGCGGATATTTTTTATCTGTCCCTTATCTTCCTTCTACGCTTTTAATGAATTACTTCGTATTTGCGCGTATTAACCCTCAAATACGTTCGCTATAATAACGAACTACTTGCCAACGAATCAAATGTTATATTAATTGCACAAAAGGGAAATACAATGAGCTGAGAAAGTACTTATAAAAACATCCAGCAGAACCGCAACGAACGTGTTAAGAAGGTCCCCTTTGTTTAGTTATTCGTAAAATATATATATTTACAAATACAGATTATTCTCTTGGTTTCTCTCTTGTGTTTTTGTGCGATCGCGTAACCATCTCATCTCGAGTTAAGTCTGCCGCAAACGAATGATCGCAACATGTGGATAATGGCCACCCGTGAATAAACGTCGAAATTCCATTGCTTTTACATTTTATTTCTAAAAAAGACTACGATTTAACACGTCGGTTACCACCATATGGTCAACTAGTCAAAGAGGAGCAGTGCCTCTTGTCAAATGATTCTTTTACGCTAAAGTAGTCAACGTGTTAAATATCGTTCACCATCTCTGCGCGGAAAGTACGTATTGCATAATGATTGAAAATATATGTAGCTGCTAACGGGTCACCTTCGGCGGCAGTCATGGAATGTTCAAACGGAAGAGTGTTCGCTAGCTGATCATGATTTCCACGCTTTTAGGCCGGACAAGTAAACAATCATTTGAGAACGAAACAGAAAGCACCGAGAACGAAATGAATCCCCCTTCTTGTTCGAATGTCTCTATTTCCTTCTCACCCATCCTTCTCACAATCCGTCTGTGTAGAACCAGATCGATATACTCGACAAATATTATCCAATAGCAACATTAAAAATCTGTGACGACAACAATTAATGAGGATAGTGCACGAGTAATAGTTTATAAAAATCAAAGTGTATTGAGCTGCGAATGCCCACGACGGATTTCTGAATGTTTCTCATAATTTCTATGCACCTGGGGCAACGACAAACACCGTGCAAGGCTATTTATATTCGAGTACAATTATATCATCGAGTAATCTCAGAGTATATACTGATACACAGTGAATCGGTAGAACACAACGTCCAGTCGACTATAACAGCCTTTTCTGGTGTTTACGCTTGCCAGAGGCGCATGTATATATACACACAAGCTAATTATATTACATATACAACGTATGTATGTACATTAAACTATGATTAGGATGGTTAAATTGATATTTTCGGCCAGAACGCAGGCCATAGACACCTGTGTCTCGTTGTCCGTCGACGGTGTGCGAGGCTTCAGGGTCTGGTGCGACCTTCAGCTCTATTCTTCAGAGCAAGGAAAACTGTGGATTTTATCTACGAGCTTACAAGATATTTCAAAAGTATGGTTGTCGAGAATTTGCACAGTTTTAGTGACTGGACAACCTCGAAATCTCAAGTAGAATGGACCCCGAATACCTCGAACAGGTTCGCACGTCTTTACACCTCTCTGATTTATGTACACAATAAACCGTTCTCTGTGGACAGAGAAAGCTTAACATCGCGACTATACAACTCGTACGTTGTCTTTCCCCTTGTTTCCCTGTCTGTCGTTTCCCTTATTACAAAAATATATTGACCATTTGAACCGGCTATTGGCAGCGTGTCAGGACATCATCATCATGAGACAACACGTGATCGCTTTGGACGCTGATAATCGCTTCTCGCTCACGATATGCATAACGAAACAAAACGTTCTCGACGCACGAACGGATTCAAATATGGATAGATAATTAATTAAGCGTGGCAGATAGACGTTCTGTAGTTTGTGTGCAGCAATCCTATCGAAGTTCCGGACGCGCATAATCGTTCAATTTCAACATGGAACACAATATGTTGGCAGAGGCATAAAACAATGGACCTAACTCGTGTACTGTACAACAGAGGAACGAATGGCAGTCGCGACTAGAAGAAGAATTTGAAAACTGAGTGTCAGTTGACTCTAGAAACATGGTATGGTCTCTGTCCGTTAGGATCGACGAAAGTATCTTGAACTGTATACTAGAAAAATAGTAGAACTCTTGGAAAGAAGCACAGTATCGTTCCCGAAGATTCAAGGCGAGATATAAAAAGTAGAAAAAATAACATGCAAGGGGCTTAAAGCATGAACCGGTTCTCCCTTTGATCAAAAATATTTTTCAACCATTTTAATTTGAATCCGGCAGGGACCACCCTTTGCGTCTTCTTAATTTCATTACAGTTTGGAATCGAACAGTCTGTGGAAATTCAACGTTCTCAGAAGTGAAATACTATTGCAGAAATGATTGCTAATGTGGTGAAATGTAAACAAGAAGGAGCTGCGCAAAGTGTCCCATAACCCTCGTGGCTGCCGCGATTGCTGGGACACCTTGAGCTTAACGAAACGTCTGCTTCTTCGTATCGCCAATCCATTCGAGCTCCATGCACGGTAATGATCAATAATCGTAAGAGGATCGGTGAAGAGCGTCCAATGTAGTGGTCTTTAGGCTAAACCGTTTTATATGTTTGGACCTCGTCCAGAGTAATGATTATCCTCAGCAACGATCACTGACGATCTTGTGCGCGTTGAATCTCCGCTAAAGGAATCCTAACGGTCGCTACTTGGTTTCCTTAATCCAGATACCGAAGGGGCTCGTGAGGTCTCTCGTGGTTCTAGGGTTCCTTCGTTATCACCCTGTGATCATCTCCTAAACTGAAGCGCGACTCGTTGGATCGATCAACGACAGCTCTTTCTCGAAAAACACTCGGATCGACTTGACTCGGTTTCTCGTGGATTCTATAGAGCTCTCTGTATATTCTTTGCTTTCCTAACAACGACGATTTCTCAATTTTCCTACAACCTTATTACTGTAATTGTTTCCCTGGGGTAACCACCTGGAACCTCGGGAGGCAAAGACCGAACTTGCTCTCGATGCCAGTGAAGATCGGCAAGGCTACCTGGTAGCCGCCTATGTGATCCGGGTTCGTCGATCGAATTTCTTGCGCCACTCCTGTGGCCGGTATCTTAAGCTCTGACCCAGCAGGTCGCCTGAAACGTAACATTGTTAATACACACTCTCAATATTTAAATTTAGTATTGTGATTTTAATCCAACTTACGATCCGCCAAAATCGACCACGAACAACCTTTGTAACAGTTCATAGGTGAACAGGGTGACGCCGAACTGGGGTGACGATCTGAACACTCGTGCTGCAAAATAGAAATTAAACGCAACTAGAATCATAAGAGAAGAAAGCGACTCGTGAAACCTTTTATACCATTAAAAACTGTGCTCGATGAATGTTAATGATTGTCTTCTCGACGCAATGTTCTCTGTGATCGTGACGGGACACGATTCGTCGGACATCTGACCAAATCACATGAGTATCAACAGTAATCGTGCGACGATCATTCGACGAACATACTCATTGTCCAGGGTTAGAAATTATGAGAGACGGTGAGAGAAACGAGAACGGAAAATATGGGAGAACTTGAACGAAGCTAGGGGTGGAACTAAACAAAATAAACTTGGAAAACCACGAGAGACTGGCAGGCACAGAGAAGAATTAAGTACTCACTTAGAAGCAAGTTGCCAGGTCATATTGGAGGGGAAGAATAGTCGAAAGATGCAACAGGGCCAATCCCCGCGCATGCAGTCGACCAAAATCAAAACATATTACTAACTGTCTTCGCATAGAATGTAAAATAAAATTTCCTGCACTTTCTAACTCCCTACCTCGTTCCGTAACCACAACAATCGAGTATCGTACGCTGAGTTTAAAGAGAATCTCGTACCTGATGCTCCTTTCCAGAACGCTCTGACTCCTTCCTCCCTGAATATTTTCCTAGCGCAGTCTAGCAGGCCGTTATACGTTGTCTGACCCTCCCTGGCTACCACCTATCCAACAAAAATCATGCAAGTTTCAATCAAACCCTACATACTGCTGAAATATATGTATAAAGTTAAAGTCTCGTTAAAGCGAAGCTTCGAAGACCCACTTGTAGTCTCGTCTTGATCACATCAGCAGGGGTGACTAAAGCTGCAGCAGGCACGCCTGCTAATGCGCCTGCAAAGAGAAGAGAAAGGGGTGTGTTGTACCCTCCCTCGTCCGCCAGTTTAGTTTTTGTGTGGGCGTACATGGGGAAGTAGATAGCACTGAAGGGAATATCCCGGAGGAAGCAAGCTCTGCTACCCTGGAACCAAAAGACACGATTGAAAATGATGTAACATTAATTGACGTTTTGCATTGGCAGGGATCTACCTTATATAATCCAAAGAGACCCAACTCCTTGACAACGGACCAAGCTCTCACTTTCGAACCTCCAGCTATCTCTCCAGCCACCTGAAGTCGGATTTTTACGATCTCCAACGGATTGGTGAATATCACTTGGGACCCTCCGGCCTGAAAATAAAAATAAGCCGTGTTAGCAACGAAATGCATCTTTTTTTCACAGGATCAACGAAAGAGCAAACGCGGAAATCATAATGTCTGTTTCCAAGAGAAATTGTGACCACTTACGCAAGCACCAGACAAAATCTCCCCGTAAAGGGGCAGATTGCCATTCTTATCCATGAACTTATCTCTGACGAAATCGTTGACGGTTAGCTTGATAGCCTTTTCGGGCGCGACGCCCATTAGCTGCGGCAGCAGACCTCTGTAAAGCCCGAAGAAACCCTCGTGCCGGATTACCTGTCAAACGCGAGACACCAGCTTCATGATTAACAATGCAGGCGGTGTGTCGTAGCGAGACTTTTCGATTCCAACCTTTTTCAAGCAATCGAAGCTGTTTCGGTACATCAGCTCGCCGACCAGAGATCCAGTCCTCTGGTTCTGCAACCTCGTCTTTACCAGGTCGATGGGATACACAGCTGTCGCGCCCACCGCTGTACAGAATAGTCCCCGTCTAGTTCTTTATTGCTTGCTATATCAGAGACTACCCGAGTGCCATCTTCGCAACAAATCGACTAAATCACCCTGACAGTCTACACTCCACAGACTTGACACGCGGGACTAACACTATTTTATTTTGTATACTCTGAAGACTTGTTTCTGTCTTCGTTTACGACAAACTTGAAATATCGAATACTGTTTAAGGAGAGAGACAGTGTTTCCCCTATAGTGTCGCAACGAACAAGCGTGCAACGCTATAGAGGGAACAATTTGTTCGACCCATTCTCGCATGACCCGTTGGGGCGAGTCGAATCTCTGGGATCCTGTAAACCCGGTTTACACGGCCGCTGCAAGGTAAAGAATTTTGATCAGATTCGAACAGACGTACCTCCTCCTATCGAGCCGAGCACGAACCGATAACCGCTCTCGAGAATCTGCACGACCACGCCCCGCTCTTCCGGGCTCTGAAATAGAACAACGCCGTGAATGTTAAAACGCTGCGTGGACGTCGCACGATTTTGCGGCCGATTTTCTACAACGATTCTTTTTCCCGGGATGATTATCTGACTGGCATCCATGAGACTGGCTTGAATAACACGGCGCTTCTAGAATTCCCGTCGCACACTTACCGACACCGCCTTGATCTCGGCTAGGCGTCTCGTAATTTGCTTGAAATACTGCTCAGGTGTCATAGCCACGAGATCATTGTATACAATTTTCCTGAAACCCGAGAAAATGCCTGCTCAATATAGGTGAGGTGTGGCTTCCGGGCAGCGTGAAAGCGATACTTTTTTTCGACTTTTGAGAGAAGGGGGAAATAGAGGAAGAAGAGAGAGAGAGAGAGAGAGAGAGAAATAGATAGAAAAAAAGAAAATAATAAGGTAAGGGTGTGTGAACGGATCGTTATCATTACAATTCCCTTTATGTTTGTATCCCATTGAGAACCAGGAATGGTACGTGTGTATGTCTAGGATAATCATTATAGCAACGTCGGTGACACTGTTTCGAGCGAATACTAACAATCCTGGCAAACGGAGCTCCTCAAATGGATCCTTAAAGTCTGACGTGGCAACAAAGTGGGTTCGATATCTGCGTTGCAGGAGTGCTAGGGGAGAGCAGAGGCGGGGGAAATAGAATATAGAATGGAATCGTTAGTGCCCACGGTGTGCAAATGTTTGCAAATACCATCGTCCTAAGATAGATATGCTGAAGAAAATAGGTGAGACAAATATGGTGTTATACATTTGCTGTAGGATGCAGTGTGCGACTGCGACCATTTCAAATAACGATCCCGGTGGAAAATCTTGCAGCTAAGAGTTGCGCAGAGGACGTTTGACGATCAAGATTAGTTTCAAATGGAATCACATTTTCAAACTGCGCCGACGCAATAGGAGACGACTCGATTTAAAAAACCACGCTTGACCTAAAAATGTCCTCGTTGCGGTTACGTCTTGTTCGAGAACCTACTCAACGCTTATCTGAAACATTTTCCACGAGTAAATCGTTAGTGATCGAAGTGGCTTCAATAACATACTCCACCCTGTACGTATATAAATATGCTCGGAAATGTCCCACCTAACTCGAGCATCTCAAGAAACGCGAGGTTCGTACGCGAGGTAGTCGACTTGGTTGGGGCACACTGTGCATCATTATATACATACGTATGTATATTATAGGTAAATTCGTTTTTGGCAAAAGGAATGGGAATATTTGTCTCCGAAAGCCAGCGATCTCTCAGACAACTTTCGAGACTCGTTTGGCGCGTGCTTTCAGATTCCCGTTGCTTTCGCGTGTGGTCAACATTATGCTTCTTAGAACAGACTTATAGCACGTGATTATTCTTGTATATACAAAGACGCACCCAAGCCGCGAGTCTGCCTCGTCATCTTCCGTAGATCTGATCATATCCAGGCAGCGTAAACACGTAAACAAATATATTGAATTATGGGAGCTACGATCGTCGCACACCGAACAGATTTGTCGGGAATAGTAATTCAAAATCTTTGCTGAGAGGGCAATTTAGAAAATGATCGGTTTGGTTTGATTCGTTTCGCTCGATAGGGATCGTCGTTCTTCGTCTTCCTTTCTCTATTGCCAAGGAACGACACAGGAGACACGCTCCGAGAGCACGTTTTGGATGATGACGATGCGCTTGCTGGTACAACGGATAGCATTATCACGGTGGCTATAGCCTTTTTTCTTTTAGTTTTTGCCTTTTGTTTATTTTTCTTGTTTGCGTTCGGGTTTTTTCGTTCGTTATACTGTTTTTGTTGTTTATTGCTTTTCGTTGACCAGATCAGCGAAGAAGTTAGTCTATCGCGTTTCGTTCTCGGCTACCATCGCTTTTTTGTCTTTAGATTCCTGCTTGCGGTTCACGCCCTTCGATCGACGCCGAAGAGACTATATCGGTTTGCTCTCGTGATCGGAGCTACTCACCCAGTCTGATGGAGCAGGTCGCAGAGCTGAAACAGAATGTTCACCTCCAGCGGTGTGATCTGCGACATCATTTGTGCGGAATGGAGAAATCTCTCTGAAAGCGAACGAACAGATTGTTATTCTCTCTTCGAGACGCACCCCTAATTGTACGAGGGAAAACGAAGATATACCTTTGGTAACTTCTTCGTATCGATGGCCGTTGGTCGCGTTCAGGTAGATACGTTTTATCAGCTCCATGTTATTCAAGAGAGAGTTGAACGCCATGAAATAAGGAAAACTGATATTTCTTCCGGATTGTCCGATACTTGCGGCCTGTAATTCGATTAAGTTACATACTCCGTGTTCATCGGAAGTTCGATCAATAAATTAGCGAATGTAAACGGTTCGCTCTTTTCCGGTCTGTTAAACAATCATCCACATGCACCGATCGAATTGCAACGACTGAGTGATACACGCTTGGAAATGAAAGGGATCAGAGCTTACGGCGACCAAGTTATCCCTGACGTTAGGTGTCAGCAGATGACTCTTGATGCTGAGCATGATATCTTGGAAGTCCAGCGCCGAGATGAAACCCTGTCCCTCCTTATCGAACTTTTTGAAACCCTCTATCGCATACTCTTCGTGGAAGTCCTGAAATCGAGAAGCAAATCGAATGACGAACAACATCAGAAGGTACATGGAGAAGATACGTTTTTGTACACGCACGTGTAAAAACTGACTGAACTCCGCGTAGCTGATCAACCTCTGTTTATCCTTTCCAAAGTAGAGTTTGATGAAACTGCTGTCCATGTTGAACGGCATTCGCTGATGCAACTCCGTTTTCCGCATCACCTCAGCGAACTCCTCTGTAAACGAGTAATCGTCGTCGGATTAAAATCTTCTAACGTTTCTTTTCGTGTTTAACATGTTCGACTTACCAAACGCAACCATTCCATTTCCATTAGTGTCAAACAGCTGGAACGCTGTCTTGTAGAGAGCGTCCGGCACGCAGAGCAACCCCTCGAACGCTTGGAACTCGGAGAACGATATGAGCCTGTAACCATTTGTTTCGAAACAAATTACGATATCCAGAGGAAAGCAACATTGTCTAAGCACTGGTCCATGTTCGAGCGCTCTCTCGCAAGTGTCTCCTAACCATGCTTCATAGCTTAACCCTCTTAGTACCGAACACCGATATATCGTTGTTCGCTATTGTTGGAAAGATTAGTTTCCTTAATATTGTTATTAACCACTTGCCGTACCATTTTCTTCATAGTTGCAATAATTAGAAGTTTTTCGATTGTAATATTTTCTAAGAAGAAAAAGGACAATTTAGATCTATCGTATGTCTACAGTCGCTTCAATGTTTAAAGACTGATGGCAAGAAATTAGAATTTTATTCAAATTAAAAGAACGATATAGCATTCGCACTGAATAAATTATTACTAGAAATTTTCGTCACGTGCCAGACTCGTCAAAGTATGGCAATGGGTTAAACAACAATTTCACTTCTTATTTTCTCTCCCTTTTTGAATTTGTTATTTATCAGGCTTTTCAAAATTCATGCAATTTCTTTCTGAAACTTTCTGAAACTTCGTCGAACGAGTTTTAAACATTTCGCTTGGATATGAAGACCCTTTTCGGCCGGTACTAAGAGGGTTAAATTTTGCGATCGACGCATCGAGGACTCTAACAATTGATTTCCAAAGAGACGATTCGAGCGCATGGAGTCGGGGGGTCAGGACGGCGCTATCTACAAGAAAGATAGCGTCCTCGCAAGACTGACCCATCTTTGCTGGTGTCGACGATACCGGCGAGCAAGTTGACAGAATCAGGGTTGTAGTCTGGGTCAGTGTAGAGGCCAAGGTAGCTTCGCACGAAGTCGGACGGGGTCATGAACCGCTCGCCATTCTTCTCCTGCGATGCGTACTGCGATTTGCCAAAAAGAGAAATTTCATTAGTAGCTGATCAATTGGCACAAGGAAATAAAAAGATAGTAATTAAAAGTACAAGTCCGGTTTCTCACCTGATTGAAGATTTCATGGAGGCGTTCAGTGTGCGCACGCTTTAGATATCCGGAACCCTGGAACCGAAAGCAGAAAACGATCAGAAAAATTCGTTTCCCCTACCGCTTCGTCTTTCCGTTCGTCGTCCGAAGTGCTCGTTACACCAACGAAGCTGCTTCACGACGGGGATTGAAAATTAAAACGAAGCCTCTTCCTCCTCCTCCTCCTTCGAGCCCGCGGAGTCGGCCGGCATTAATAATTCATGCCTTTTTTCCGGTAGTGCTTGTAATTCGACGATTTATAGCTTACGGTATTTTCACGATTCCCTATGAACCGTGAACGGGTTATCTGCGATAGCGCGTTATCGCTTAGGCCCGATAGTGAAAAATGCTGCAATTCGCTCGCGAGATCGCGCTTCTGTTTCGAAAACGTTACTGCTGGCGAGCTAGGCCACCGGACAAATTGGTCTCCATCGATCAAACAAAATTTCTTGTAATTTTTTTTTAAAATTGCCCCATTTCTGTTGATAGTATTAATACTGATACTATAATTAGAAGCCGTCGTTACATTCGCGCAAACAACGATGCCATTTATAATATTTCTTCAACGAGAGCCGCGGGTTCGGTCGGCTCGAGGACAAAACAGTATTCGTCGCGCGTTGTGTAATAAAGCGATAAAGAAAGTTCGGGCCGCGCCGATAACAGGATATCGAGATCCGCCGACGGAATTACGCGACGCTCCGATCGTTATCTAACCAAACGAACGTTCTAATCTCGAGTACACTACGGAGTATCGAAAAAGAGAGTGCAATTCGCTGGAGGGCCGCGAAATTGCAACGGGGCTCCCGTCGGAACACAACGGTCCCCCCTCGATTCCGGTGTCAAGGGAATCGCGGTGAACCGGTTCAAGGTTCAACGGCAACGGGTTTAATCGAATGTCGAAGCTCGACACACGGGAAGGTCACGCGAACCGATTGACTCGTTCGTTGATACAGCTCGTTACGGCTTGTTAACGGCTTCGCGCAGCCTCGAAAAATATCCGAGCGCGAGTCAGATGTTAATCGATTTGAACACCGTGGTACGACAAGCCTCGCTCGCCGCTTCTCAAAGCAGAACACGGTCTTCGGAGGAAGATCAAGTGCAACGGGTTAGAAAGTAAAGACCCTTGCGCTTTAAGACCAGCACAAACAGAGGAGCCGCGGGATTCTTTCAGAGGAAGTTACAGGCATCGGAAGTTGATCGATCCTACGAGCGACGGAGAACAAACGGCTTCGACGCGTCTTTCATCGTTCCGCAAAGGAATAGACGATCTTTGCGGCGACGAAGCTCTCGATAGGCTGAGGAAGTAGAACGTTTGCCCTTTGAGACAGGCGCATTATCGACTGCAACCTTTCGCGAGTTTCGTGGCGGTTGCAAGTTCGAAGTACAATTGGCTCGAGTTTGAAGTGTAAACGAATTACTCGCGTCATCCTGTCGCCTTTATCATTTTCGACGCTGTTCGAGTCGGTTGTTCCCCGATTCGATCTCAGTATCTTGCGTGGTGCGTGCGGTTCAGGCCGGAATAAAGACTTCCTCGGACAACAGAGCATCACGTGGCTGTCACGTGGCGTTCTATTACATACCGCCGTTTTTCACGGTCGCTCTACGTTCGAGAACTTGATGCAGAAAATAATACGAGAATGGCAACGGGGAGAGATAGAGACCGAGAGCGAGAAAGAGAGAAAGAGAGAAAGAGAGAGAGAGAGAGAGAGAGAGAGAGAGAGAGAGAGAGAGGAACAGAGGCGGATAGAGCCGCATCTCAAAATAAGATTCCTGCCAGTTAGAACGTCAGCGCGCGATGAAAAACAATCTTATCTATCGCGAGGCTGGCTCGAGAAACGCGCGTCCAAAAATCAGGGCTTCCACCGATTGCGCGGCCATGTAATAAATAATAGGCAAACGAATCGAATCGAAGTAAAATCGCGAAAAGATTCGCTTGCCTATCGTCGATGGTTCTCTGTGCAAAAAAAAAAGAAAGAAGTTGATGGTCCGTGTACATTTTACAGCATTCGATCTCGTTTTCGGTGCTCGCAATAGGTTCGCAATAGCTATATATGAAGGAAGGGTCCAGAAACGTACCGAAGACTGCCAGAAGTATGGCATTGCTGTGCCGTCGGGAAGCCCGAGAAAAGAAATGCGCAAGCAGAGAGAAAGAGCAGCGAACGAGGGAGAGAAATAGAGAGACAGAGAGAGTGAGAGAGAACGGTGACGGGTGTACTTCCAGCTGGAGAAACGGTCACGTGCTGCCGGAAATCAACATGCTGACTGGGGTCGCGTGCGTCGAATAATGGGTCACACCAGTCACTGGGATCGCAGAAAAAGGTCAGCAGATGGCTCGGTGGAACACGCTGGAATGCGGTTGCAGAATGCAGCTAACGAACGGTACGGCAGCCGTTTGGTGTGCCACGGAAACGGAGGCCAGTCGAAGGAATCGTAAGAAAAGAGCCCGATTTCCGATCCCTCGCGTCGCGAAAGTCACCACCAGACTGATTCCCAGAGGGCTGCGGTACGACGACTCCCCGTTCGGCTCCCTCTACACCTAAACGTGTCCCGAGCTGTACATATTTAGGCCACCGGGTAAGCCTAACTAGATCGACTCAGCGGCTGAAAAACTGCTCGACATTGTGCGACGCGATCCAACAGAAATAAACAACATTCGGGAATCGTTCTCGCACACCCCGAAGGGGGCGTAAGGTCGCGTTGCTCGCGTTCCAGGTCAAAGGTGCAGAACGAAAGGTTTTCGTCGGTGCTAGCTTTCCTAGCAGACGGTGCAACCACACACCACGGTCGCCTTCCATTGTCAAGAGCAAGTATTTTTACGCGTTTACGATAGCACGCGTGCCTTGGCTCGGCTCGGCGACGGCCGACCGGTTCGACGGGTGCATAGCTTCCTGCATGCACGCGTCCCGCTCTAGCACATTTTGCAACGACGTTACGTAATCGGCGGAATCAACGGGCCGCACGATCCGATTATCGATCTATGGTGCACACGTGGCCGGCAATTCATCGTTCCGCTCGCTGGACCCTCCTCCCCCCGCGCGCCCGGTAATTAATGCGTTACATCGGGAACTGCTCGGGACGCACCGCCGGATTAGCGAGCCGAACGCATCCCCGTTTACTGTCGCGAGAACGTTGCAGAATTTTTCGGTGATCGAAGCCCCACTTTCGAAGCAGTCAATCGGACTGAAAAGAATCACTTTTCAGAGCGGATTATCCGTTGATATTTTTTATCCATTGGACACCGAACGACGGATGCACCGTTGTTTTTACGGGTGCAAACGTGGAATGCGTGAAACCCGCCTGCGATCGGTAAGTGCAGCCCCGACCGATTGCGAGACGGCGTCGGAAAGAACGAAAAGTCGACGAGGCGAGAGCAACAGGTGTCTTTTCTGGTCGCAGAGTACTGCACACCTCGGGTCCGAGGAAGGCGGCGACTCGCACCGCTCGGACGCGTCCGAGTGCAGCGAGCGACGAGGTGTAAGCTGTGTTCGGTGTGTCGTCACTCGAACGCGCGCCGTCACTTGAAAGGCGTCCCGACGCAGTCTAATGCATTCAAGGATCTACCGTTTAACGCTACGAGCATCACGCACGCTATCAAGCATCGCGCGTCCTGGTATCGTCGTCGACGTCGTCGTCTCCGCTAGCTTACGTAAACGCGATCGACGGAAACAACGTAGAGCGTTCGCTCTCGACATTTCAATCTCAAAGATTCTCGGTCGTTAATTGTTACGCAACGCGCTCACGGGAGACGGCAATTAACGATAATTAGACAGAGAACGAGAGGGAGCGTTTTTTTACTGAGCGCTCGACGCAGCCGGATGCGCTATCAATGCACATAAAGGGCGTGTAATAAATTTCATTTGAAACGCGACAGAATGACAAATGGGACGGACGGATCACAGGCGGACGTTCTCTACGCTTTCTTCGCAAAGTTAATGAAAAGTCGGATATGGTACACTTTGTTGGCTGACCGAATCGTCGAAATCGATAAATTCTAGGAAAATGTGCGACGGTGCAGAAAATTTGTAAACACCTCGTCACTCGCGTCGGCCTGCATCCTCTTGCGTCAAGATGGTGAGCGCGGCGTCCAGGAAGCACACTCCGATATCACACGAACGACTGAATGGTGGTTGGCGTCATGATTGCTCAACAGGAAAACGGACGATTACGCGGGCCGATCATGTCCAGAATAAAACGCGAGAAGCGACCGCGGAAACGATTCGAACGTAACTGCTGACTGTCTCACCGACTGACTGACTGACTGAATCGCGCGCGTAGCCCGAGCAGAAGAGCTGCACTCCGTGCGCAACTGGTGCAAGTTCACGCACCGAATGGGAGGTGGACACACGAGGTCCCCGACCCCCTCTCGAGACGCGGACAACTGTTACGGGAAGATCGCAAAGGACGCCCGGTTACACGCTAACGGAACGATCCCCGTCCGTGACTCGCTGGAAACTGCAGCCGAATATCCCCCACCATTCGGAGATCATTTTCGAGACAATTACCGGTCGCAGCGAGCCGAATCTTCGAATTCGTGTTCGCAGAAGCTTGCCGCATCGTCGCGCATTTTTTTTTGTAGATCTGTTCGAATTTGTAGACGGTATTGTCAGGTTATGTTTGCTGGGGCGAGCAGTTGCGCCGATCAGCGCGAGTCGCTGGTACTCGTGAGGCGACGGCTAAGCGTCGGGGTGGCGCACAGTGGTCCGGTTTAGCGTAAGGTGGCATTTTACCAAAAAATGAACTTTCACATATCGATCTGTATTGAATATAATACTACTTCCTAAATGTCTGTCAACCTCAAAAATAAAAATATTTGCATAATTTAACCCTTTGAAGATTGAATGGCGACTCTAAGGCGCCACTAAAAATTATTACGCCATGTTTCAAAATAATTTTTATTAAATTCACTCGTATTCAAAAAATTGTCGAGACCTGTTAACTGTTGCACAAGTCACAAAATTTAATTCCATAATGTGTATAGAATGCTCCAAGTTATATTAGATTGGTGCATATGAAATATCGGATGTTTAAGTAAATATATGAAACTGTATATCTTTTTTCAAAAGCTGTTGATTTAATCAAAATATACCCCGTTTGCTTTACTACACCTTTTCCAACGAGATTTCAATACAGAAATGCCTGTCTTAAACAAATTTTGATCTTTAGAATTAATAAACTCTGATATGGAATAATTCAGACTGTCTTCGTTTATATACTATTTAGCCCGTGAAAACTCGGGCAGATTTTGAGCAGTTTTAGGACAGCGTTGCCAATTTCTTTCGCGAGCAACGTCCCTCAAGTATTCGCGGAACTCTTCGCTAGTAACTACACGTTGTTCGGCTGAAGAAAGTGACAGCGACCTGTCATAAATAATGTCGGGATTAAGAGAAATAGAATGAACACTAGCATGAAAAACGTAAACACTTGAGTTTTTCTTCTCTGACGTCAGCTCTCCGATAAGACATTGCCAGTAGCTTCGCCCTCGGCGCGTGGCTGTTCCATTACCCACCGCGAAGCATGTTAAACTGCTCTGGCTTGTATGATTCCAAATTGAGACTAGTTACAACCATAATCATGCGCTTGCATTTTACCGCATTTTCGTAACTTCCCCACTACCTCTCGGACGTTAGAGACTATTAACCCTTTGCGCTCGAAGCTACTTCCACTGGAAATCTGAAATAAATCTTCTAGCTTATAGTATTTCTATCTTATGCGATAAAGTGCATTTTATTAGGTTGGCGCATATGAATACTATATACTATTTAACCTGTATGAATACTATATACTATTTAGCCCGTAAAAACTGTCCTAAATGTTTAAAATAGTGAAAGTCGGTGTTGGCGAAAGATCTATATTTTATAAAATTGTATATTTTACTTCATTTAATTTCGCAATTGTTTTGTACGACGTATGCGTAGTTTTTATGGGCTAAACAGTATGTAAATGGAGACAGTCTGAAAAATTCCATACTATACTTTATTGATCCGAAAAATCAGAATTTCTTGAAGATAGACATCTATGAATTAAACTCGCGTTGGGAGAAATGTATTGAAACAAATGGGACACATTTTGATTAAATCAATAGCTTTTGAAAAAAGATATGCAGTTTTATATACTTGCTTAAAAATCCAATATTTCATATGCGCCAACCTAATATAAAATGGACACACTGTGAGTCTGAAAAAATACTTTGGATATTCAGTTGAAATGGCTCCGATTGCAAAGAGTTAACACAATTTTGTAATAGAAATGATGGTTTAAAGTCGGACTTCCTAAGAATACCGGTTTTCGTAAAAAAAATAACTGCATTTCCTCTTTTCGATGTTGCGATGTAACCGTTTAATATTTTTTATTTCAATCCCTTTTTGTACTAAAGGGGATCCTTTCGCGATTAAAATTCATTCCTGTAGTAATAATTGCCACAAAAATTATGCTGAAAAAAAATATTGTGAAACAAACTGTTACAAATTCTTCAAATTTTTTGTAATCGATAAAGAATATCTTTCGAGTCCCACAGAATCCCGCAATGTATTAAATTGGAATATTTTCGGGACAGCTTCCCTCTAAATAATTAAAATTATAATTGTTTAAAGTTCTTAACGTTGGACACGTCGGCGGATCTATCGAAGAATGGCACACCTTGTGTCAATCCGGACCACTGTGTGGCGTCGCGTTTGCGGTTATGGAAATGGAAGACGCCGGCGTTAGACGAAACTATTTCTATCGCGTCGACGATCGCATTTGGTCCAGTCGAAATGGTGGCGATGAAGAACGGCTATTTCAACGATAGAAGAGGGCAGAAGTTCTAATCTGTGAAAGGGCCAGCGGGGCGCCGCGACGCATCCCTTGGGCAGCCCATTCGGGTACCGTCTAACATAGTCGGTTGGATATCTGGAATACGGAGTCGTCGCTCGCAGAAGCTATACGATTCTGGCAACCGGTCACGGTACCGCGGTAGATTTCGGTTCTACGGCGAATTTCGCGCGTATTCGACCTGATTTCGCGACCGGATCGAGCGCATTCGGGCGATTTTTCGCGCTCGTTATAATTAGACCGCGCGCGCGCGAGCGTCTTAGCCCAAAACATAGACAATTTTGAGATTCGGCGATCGTACGACGCGTCGTGGGACCGCAGAAAAAAATGGTGGCGTATCGCGTTGCAGTTCTCCGGGCTCGGGTTGCACAATGCGACGATCGTTGCGACGAACCGGCTCGGGTGTGACATCGCGAAACGTTCTTCGGCCTCGAATCAATTATCGATCCCGCGGTGAAGAAAACACGTAGCCAACGGCAAGGTCACCCGGAGGAGAGCATGCAGTCCACCACCGCATTGCCGCAGTTGTCCGACTCTGTGTTGCGGCGGCAGTCAAAATTTCTGAAATCTGGCCCGTTCGTCGATTCGCGGGCCCTACCCCGAACGGCATCGGAACAAAGACACGGCTGCTTTTATCTTGTAATTAGCTCCACGGGCTCTTTATCAGCGCGGGTTACGAGTTACGATCGAGATAACGGCGCGCCTATCGAATCGTTTCGAGTACTTTCAAGAGCGACGATAGAATCTCAGCGCGAGACGGTGTTTGCGATAGATTTCGATCGTACGAATGGAAAACTCCTGGATCGAACACGCTCGCAGACGATTTTTCAATGGAACATCGGAGGGTGGCGCCATTCGATCGGACACCGAGCACGCGGCGCGAATGAATTATTAACGGACGCATCGATCGCGCCCTTATAATAAAATAGGATGCGACGCGGAACGCCGTCGGATTTACACCGGCTGGGATCGGTATAAATACTTGCTCGATTTTGATCGCGGTTTTACGTTATTACGTTTACGTTGGACCGGTGCCTAAAGGCGCCACTCGATCGAGCCGAGCTCCTCCTCCCCCCATGCTCCTTCTCGGCCGGCAAATTTTATGTTCCAATTTCGTTCCGTTCGGTCGTTCCCACTATCGGAAGGCGGACGCGCGACGACGACCGACGCGCGCGGACACTTCCGGAGCGACGCGACGCGGTGGCCCATTTCGCAGCCTCCTCTTCCCCTCACGCTCGCTTCACCCTTTCCGTGTACACTTCTGACGGACCCGTGAAAATATTCTACACCGTCGGACAAGCGAGAGAGAGTTCGTCGGAAAATTCATCACGAGTGGGAGAGAGGGGAGGGGAATCGGTTGTTCGCGTTGACCCAATTCCTGGCGCATGGGTTGCAGCGTACGCGAAGCCCCCGGATACGAAGATATTATTATCTTCGAAGCCGCCATTATTTTCCGGTGAATCCGCGCGCGTTCCGTTCCTTTTCCCCGATCGAAGCCGACGAAATCCCGCCGGAACATTTGTCAATTACGTACACGCCGTGCGAACGTTCCAGCGCGGCCGGATTACAACAGCGATCCCGCGTACGTGACTCCGCGCACGGAAATATTATCGCGAGCCATCCCTATCGCGCCGCGTCCCCCGGCATTTGTCTTGCAATATCTGTAAACAGGGCGCCGGATAGTCGACGTGTTCGGTGCTGCTGCGATAGAGACGAATCTAGGCTATATCCCAGGGTCGTCTTGCGCCTATTGACAAAGCAAATTACTGTTTATTCTGAAACGTTTAGTCAGCAGAGTATTTGTTCTAAACTGTTTATCCGGCATTTTCATCTAAACATCGTTCCAACGCGTCTCGAACAATTGCACTAGCAGCTATGGAAACGAACGAACGAACACAACGTTCCGAGACCGTGTTTTTCTGGAACGAACCGGCGTCGCGATACACCGCCGGGTCTCTCAGGGTCCGGGATCATCGATAACCCAACGAGCCGACGAATTACGCGGGTCAACGTCGTAAAACGCCAAGAGACGGCTTAAAACGTAGCCAAAGACCGGACCACGCCGTCGCGCGATCGCTTTTAAAACCGCGCAGATACGCGAAACTCAAAATATTTGTCGTGGAAAATTTTCCAGTCCCGACCTCGACTACATCTTAATCGTAATTCTTATTGTGCCGAGCGGTCGGTCGGCGACTATCGAAATCTGCTACACAGTATCATAACTACCGTAAAACTTCCTCTGGAACGCGCCGCGACGTTACGGAGGTAATTATTTACAGAATGGGCTGGCGAGGTGGGACACCCGGTGTGTACACAGGGTTCGCGAGCATAGTCGGGATCGTTTGAATTCAGTGGCGGGTGAATTGAATAATGAGAGAGCGCATCGAGGTCCATTGCCAATAGAGTGGCACAGGATATTGTTTACGCGAGATAGTTAATTCTTTGAGCTCGAGCGGTGACTCTGAGGCACCACTAAACTTGTTACAGCACGTTAAAAAATAATTGTTATATTATGAAAAATTAGATTTCAAAAATTATTAAAAGTATAAACTGTTGTTGCATGAGTTAGAAGATTCAATTTCATATGCAGAAAATATATTTTTTCATATAAAATGGAAATGTTATATGTCAGGAAAGTTATTTTAGAATTATAGTTAAAATGGCTTCGAGTGCAAAGGGTTAGCAACGTGATAGGATACGAGATAGCGAGGATCTCGAGATAAGAACTTGATTCGGAGACACGTTTTCTCTTCTGTGTTTTAAAACCAGCGATTGACCTAGCGATTTCCGGGGCAAACGCTCTATAATTTCGTCACAGAATTCCCTCAATTTTCAACCAAAGAACGTTCGCCTGTAAAATCTATAAATGCGCGAAGATCCGCAGTCGGTTTATAATTAGCGAGTATAAACGACATCTAACGGTGGAAATATGAAATAAACGAACAACGATAAGAACGTGCACGCTAAAGAGCGCCCGTTTTGTTGCTTAAACGAATTAATTGTACTCCGGTGAGAGGTTAAACAGGTTCGAGAGTGCCTGGGACTCGCGCGACTCGTCTCGTTTTGCAAGCAAACGAATACTCATAACTGTACTCGACTCTCCCATGCTTTGGAATTCTGGGAAAAGGTATCGACGAATCGAACGGAAGAACGAGCCGCATGGGATCGTTCGATGGGTCCGGAAAACAACGACAAATTGCGGCGAGGATCGATCGAGAAACGGCAATCGATCTCGGCGCGATCCTCTCGGGGCGTAGATTCCCGACGGGAAACTCCGGTGCTCGATGCACGGGAAGCCGGTGATCATCGAACGACTTCCGGTTTCATCTCGGAAGCGTAACGGCACGCTGCGGGATCCCGAAAATGGTTTCGTGAGCCGCGGAGAGAACCGAAAATGTATCGAGATCGAGAGCGAGGGTTGCGGGCTCGAGTCCCCGTGACCTCGAAACGAGGACAGCCTCGCGGCCCGACTATTCCAGAGGATCGATAATCGCACCGCCATTCGCGGACACGTACAACACAGAATGCAGACGCGAATCGACTGGTGCCTGTACATACTGGTGTGGCTCCGGTTCCGGCTTTGGCTGCGGCTTCGGCTGCGGCTCGGGCTGCAGTTGCCGTTCCCGTCGGAGCCACCGGCTTCCGCGGAATTCGATAAAGACAGAGGGGGACAGGATAGAATCCTTCCAAACTCGGTTAGACCCTGACCGATTTCATTCCCAGGCCGGACTCGATCGGCCTTGATCTAGATCGGCGTAGACGGCACGCAACGCGATGCAACCGTCTAGGTCTAGGGAAATACGACAAGCAAAACTTACCCACCTCTTGGCAGGATGCTCGAACGAGAAGCGAGTCCTTCAACATTCCCAGTAGCAGAGGGTTTCACCGAAATATCGCCGGTTCAGTATTACTATTTCACAGGACGTAAACGCGCAGGCAACCCGGTGGGCTGGTTCGTTATCTCGTCGGTTTATCACCGCACACACTTTGCACCAACACTGTTTCCACTTGCGCCAGGAACCTGAAAGACGATCGGTTTTTCTCGAGCTGTGACTTTTTCGACTCCGGGACTACGATCCAACGAACCTTGCTCCGGACACTGTGACGCGTACTACCAAATGCTCGACCGCACTTTGAAAACACTTTGCGGAACGGAAGCTGCCATACTACTGTGCGAAAACCGACACGTATCGCCATCTGGTCGTTCTCGTCCCCACCAAAAAACATGGCCGCCGTTCGCGGTGGCCTCCGGCGTCAACCTAACCGTTTCGAACGGCGGATTATTTGAATTGTTCAGTCCGAATGGACACGCCGATCCGAAAAGGCTTTAGACAGGCTAGAATTTATGACGGAGCGTGCACGATGAAGGTCGATTATCTCTACGAACACCTCTTTTACTCGTACTTATTCTGTAACGTAAAACGATAAAGACTGATTCGTCTGAATTAATCCTCCGTGGGCAACCACGACTTCAAATGATTTCACAAAATTCTGGAAGGCTGATTGAAAAAAAAATATATATATATTGTAAGTGAAATAAATAAATAAATATTCCACACGATTCAACAGTGAAATTTTGCTTCGAACATAAGATTTGCCATCCAGGTTGCCCACGAGGGATTCTTCGTTATTACTTGCAATTTACGCGTTACGATCATTTCTATGTTAATTCTTATTTATATTAGTACAGATGATTCTTACGAATTTTGACGTAAGATTATCTGCTAATTCTGACAGAAATGATCTGCTGCATTCTTGGACGCGTGCAGAATGGTTTCTAGACTCTTCCGCTAGATACTATTAGTATAAAATTCTGCGGAGCGCCAACTATCGAAAGAATATAGATCGATTATGAACGGTCGATGTACTTTATTCTTTGAGCAACTTTTGGCTAGCAGTTTGAGCATTTTGTCGCTACAAGTGGTGGCGTTATACTCGTTCCAATGGACCATATGATTCTTACTGCAATTTGCATACGATCTTAGATCAAAAAACAACGAAAATGAGTCTCTTCCAAAAAAAATATTATTCTAATACATTTCCTAATGTTCTAAGGTACTAATTAAAGCCGGAGAATTGCACTTTATGGTAGATGCAAACAATTGCGATACCATAGTAAAAATCTAAATTGAACGTGTATATCTAACTGAATTATGCGAATAGAAAGTTTCACGGGTCAAATTAAACACTTTGCATAAACTGACTATCATTTAGAAACAAGTAAACTGAATTTTTGAAATGTTTCGTTTCCCTTCGCAAACTCTCGATCGATTAAACTTCGAGGGAATTAAACGACGAATCGATGCGAGTAAATTCGTTTGTGATCGTTAACTGGTCACTGGAAAGAGATTTTCGTTTCCAAGTTTCGTCAACAATCATATTTGGCTGCAACAGTAATATCCGCATAAATAATAGATACCTGGATTGAATCTCGCGGGTAATTCCACGAGATTCGTGTTACCGACGCGACAGTTCGCTTGCAAACGCAACGGTGGCCGGTGGTAGTTGTTCAGAATTCGAAACTTATTATCGATCTACTTGCGTCCATCGAAATTATTTGAAACCGGTATCAAAACGGAGATATGCAAATTTCACGCCAAGAAACGTCCGTTACGAACACGATCGTGCGACGTGTTTAAAATCAAATTTACCCGATCAATAAAGGAGCGGTGTAAAACGGTCCTTTAGAAAAATCGAAACGGCTAACGGCCATCTTGAATCACGCGAGCTTTGTTTGCGCCAACTTCACGCGACAGTCGCATTTCTCTACTTTTTCGCGAGATTGTCGCTTCTCGTCTGCACTGTGTCTGTTCTGGATCCGTAACGAAAACAACGTTTCGCTTTTCCCGTGAAAAATTCGTCGCCGAGTGTGATTGGAGTGGACGTAGCAGGAGCCACTTCTCGGTAAGTCTAAAATGCAATGGGTTTTTGGAAAAATTGGCAAAAGACTGCGTCATCGATGGGAAACATCGTTCTCGAGCAGAGACTAACGTATTTCGTGAAACGTTACAAGAATGACACGGTTCCCGTTCCGTCCATGTTATCGCGCGATTAGACGCTTTTGCTTTGGCATTCGCGAACCTTAGAACCTATGACAACGCATTTTTCACAATGCTCACGATAACGTTCCACGCGGTAGCAACTCTGCGAACGTTCCGCGAAACCACTCTTGTCATTTCCACCATTCGTCAACCTAGTTTTCCACTCATTGTTCCTACATCTTAGACAAAACACTGCAATTTCTATTCGGAATCACCTGGACTCTGATATGTTGCCCCTTAAGATCAATCTTTGAGGACTTCAGTTGGAAGAGGTGTTACTCCAACCATTTATTTATTAATGGTTATCATAAATTCTTTAAACACAGTGCCATTGGAGGGAATCGATTAGTCTTTTTGAGTTGTTGTTCCAGATACAGTAATCTTTGACGACATATTTTGTTACAAGGATGTTCATTGTTACAA
The DNA here is from genome assembly GCF_028453695.1 of Augochlora pura. NCBI lineage: Eukaryota > Metazoa > Arthropoda > Insecta > Hymenoptera > Halictidae > Augochlora > Augochlora pura. The sequence goes on from NC_135778.1 coordinate 35,283,266, forward strand.
GGATGAGCAAATGATCTCTCTTCAAAGACTTCTCAAAGGATCCTCCCAAAAGGTCTTTGGATTTGGTTTATAATACTAATCCGGATCCTGATTAAGTACCACCCATATATAGTGAATATAATGATATATTCTTCTATCAACACGCTATAATTTGTCTCGTATCGTTGCTTACAGGTGTGATCTTTTTCTACATGGTATTGTTTCTTTGTAAAAGAAGCCTTTGTCAAAGGCTGAATACTAACACAAGAAGTTCCCTCATTGCACTGTTGCGAATACACAAAGTGGAATATCCCTCGTTACAATTTTCCAACTCCCATGACACAAAAAAAAATACTATGGCACAAGGACAATAATTAAGATACAATTAACAGCGTTTTTCTCGGACGAGCGTGCCGGATCTCACGATCACGAGCCACTGTAAAGTCTGCAGGCAGGACAATCAATCAGAAATTATCGCGATACACGCGACTGTTCCCCTTTTAATTGCCCCCATTCTAATTGAGTTTCTTCGAGATCACTGCTGCATTTATGGAACTCTAGCGAGTCAGGTGGTCGCTGGTTCGTCTACCAGCGCGGACTGAGATGATTTCGTAACGGCCAGCGTTGTTTCATTATCAAACAATAATGACTCACTGCTACATGCTAGCCAATTATGCATACAACGGAAGGAGAAACAAAGAGCGGTACTTTCGCGTCTCGTAGCCGATAATGGTTGCTAGTCACCGAACGATTAACACCGTTCACGGTGCACATCTATCTCGCGTAACCGTCACAAACTCTGCCACGATATCAATCGGAGATCAGTCGACACGATTAGACGAATTCAGAACTACAAAGTTCGCGAGCGCAGCAATAGGCGATGAACTCCCCGACGAGAATTCTTTACACCGTTAACCGACGATGTTCAACGTTGCACCGCCTCTATTTCTGGCACCATTGATTTCTCCGTGGATACCGTGTAAATATATTATCTAGCTGGCATCGCATAATATTGTGTAACTTTGCGCCATCGAGCAAGTTTAAACGGAAGGGACCATTTAGCCTTTTTTTTTACTCGTCGGAGCGGTTCATTGAAATCCCATGCGAATTCGCCGCGACGGCGCGTATCGTTAGGAAAACAATACGCAACGGTTGTTGCGCTAGGTCGGGGCTAGAAAATGTCGGTTAAAAGGCCAATAAAAGGGTCTAGGACAGCTTCGACGGCCGGCGGTTAATTTTAGTTGCTTATTGCCGCTGGCACCCCAACACGAGCGTGCTCTTCTTCTACGGTCATGAATTTTCTGTTTGTTCCTATCTCCTTTGTATGCCTTAGCCGAGACTCTAAGTTCTCTGCTCTTCCTCCTTCCACTTTTCTTCTTCTTCTCCTTCTTCTTCGATTACGAATTTCCTGTTCGCCTCTGAGAGCTCTGTGTGCTCGAGAACACGCGGGGGGAACAACGGACCGAGAACAAAGAGCGACGGACTGAGAAACAGTCTGTATTTTAAACGGACAAGGATGCTGGGAACCGTTGTCCTTCTACACGACGGGGACAAACACGCGAAATCCTTTTTCCTCAATACATCGCTCACTGCCCGAATATGTAAAACTGACGTCACACCTTCTTCGGAGAGCGCAAAAGGACGCCCACATTCTCTCTCTCTCTCTCTTTCTCGTACTCTTGTTCTACATGAACCGTTTGTTTAATCGGTTTGCTTTTTCTGTGGAAAACCATAGATTACCTCGATCGATCGCAAACGATCGTTTCCTCGATCAACAATCCTGTAATTTAATCTCCAGGAGATGGATACGTTTCGACCGAGAGACAAAACGTCCGCTTTAATTCCGACGTTCCAATAAATGAAATCGTTCGGGATCGACGTTTTGAGACGATGAGTCGTAAGCATGACCTGGCAAGAAAATTTGCATAACTTTTATGTAACGGTTTGCGACCTGGTATTGTCGCAACGATAACATGGATATAGATATAGGCATCAATGAATATTAATCAACGGCGATTAGAATTGGACGCGACTTCATTACCGTTGGAAGCAAAGATGTGTCCTCAACGATAGCTGGAGAATAATGAAATCGCGACGCACGACCTAATACGTTAGATTCACGATACTGCGTAGGTTCGCCGGTTTCGCGAGCATGCTTGCTATCCGAGGACTATATCCTCCACCTACGCTTGATTGGTTTTTTTTTTCTTTCTTGAAAAACTTCGTCTTCGATCCTTGGAAGTCTCGCTTACGCTGTCGACTTCGTTTCATCCCGGAAGCTCCTACAATCGAACAAAAGGCCCCGCTCCTATCTGAAACTGAAATCAACTTTTTCGTGGAGGATATTGCACAAGTGTGTCGCGTTTATCGTGGTTTGTTAAACGCGTTGCTCAGATAAAATAGATAACGCTTGTCGACTGGTCGTGTTAGTCATATCGATCGGCTGGTAACTGCTTCGCAATCGCGTTCGGCCACGTGGTGGTATATCCTCGATTGCCGCTCGGGGGCCGTATTTGGCGGTTCCGTTTGATCGATACGAACCGGACAGCCTCGCGGTTTCTCGTCATTTCCGCGTTTCACGACTATTACCACGCGAAACCGGAAGCGTTACGGTGCGCGCAAACCCGTTTCTTTGCTGCTGTCTTCGACCTTTTAGCGGACTCTTGGCAATTCGGATCGGCCGGATAGAGGAGCAAATCTTCCCGGAAACCAAGAGGAAGCTTCGACCAAAGAAACTACCTGTTAGAGAATTTCCTCAAATACTGTTTTAATTCGAAAGCCGTTTCGATCTGGTCCTTTGTTTTTTTTTTTATATATAAACACGCGCGCTTTACTTGGTAATGACTAGTGGCCGCCGCATATCGGTGGACAGTGGGCATCAGGAAACGTAGCTTATAATAATTCTGCGAGTATTCACGCGATAATCACGGAATCAGTGAGTCACATCGCTTTTGGAAGCAATTTTGGCCTGCCTACACGGTTTACTCGTCCCAGGTAGAAACGTGGTGGGGAGCAGTCATCGCGACGTGGGTCGTTGTAGGCGTTTTTCCAACAGTTTCGCCTCGAGGACCCGCGTTCCCTTTCGTGCCATTGTCCTTAGATCCTGGACCAACGAGTTTTGTCGCCATGGTTCGCACCGGTCGCTTGCTCCTGCTCCCTGGTTCTTGCCCTTCGCCCTCGCCTGCAAGCTATACATTCTTAGACTCTGTTCTTTGAGGTCAACGTTAATTATATCGATCCCAATAGCTAACTTCAACTGGCTATTGGAAAATTGTCTATCATCGTATCTATGAGTCGCGATAGACCTAGCAGGGCCTACGATGTAGCACCGGAGTTGTTCGGTCAGTAACAGGCTGTACCAGATCTCGGCTAGTCAACTTCGATCCGGTCGAGAAGAAAGTCAATATCTCTGATATCTTAAATTGCTGTTCGCGTGCTTTTCGTAGGTCCTGGACAGAAAAAAAACGCTGTGCTTACCAAATCACTCGAGGGTGCACTCTAGCACAGTCGAATGGAAAGGCTAGAATGCAGCAAAACTCGAACTGGATCGACGTGCGCTACGAAGCAAGTCTTTCTGTCTCTCTCTTTCTTGTAAGAAGGAGGAGCCAAAGCGGGATAACGTAATGACCTCCACCTCCGTGTTTCGAACTATTTTCGATACACGTCTCGGCTAACTTTAGCGTTTTCGTTGGTCCAGTCGTGTTTGACTTTGAGCCGCGTTTTCCGTTCGAGTAGTCCGCCACGAGCCTCCGTCCTCGTGAAACCGTCTCTCTTCAGGTACAACCGGTTTTCCGCGTGTCTCCTCGCTTCTCCTCTTTGCCGGTGTCATAACCGTATGCACTTGTGACTCGTCCGAAGTTTTAAGCTTGCTCATCTACCGAGCGATTCACACACAGAGGGTGATTCGGTAATTATCTGCACTGCAGTTTCGCTAAGACAGTCCCTGAAAGAATCTTTCGGGCCAAATCTGATGACTGCATTGCGGACAATTACTCAATCGGTCCGGTGATTGCAGTCCGGTCATGTCCTCGAGGGAGATGTCCGCGTCGCTGGAAAGTGTTGTCACGCTAGGACCATAATGGTGATCTGGGATGGTGTTGATCCATACCAGGTACGCGACAATCAGCGTTTCTTTAGGATCTGCAAAGTCGATCGACAGATTTTACAAAGCTGAATCCACGGATGGTGCAGTTTGAAGATAAACGAGTGTGGCCGAGCCATTTATACGCGGCAACTATTTTCAAAACAGCGCGTAAAATTAACCCGGCGCGGTGCGAATATATTTCCGCGGACTGGAATACTATGATACACGGTACGGGGGGGTTGTTACTATTTCGGAGAGCTGACATATCTAGTTCTTTCTTGGTGTCTCCGAGCTTGAATGGAGAATTCGGACTACGATAAATCCTCTAACAAATCGATGCCGTTTAACGCACTCAGAATTTTCCGTGATGACTCGTCGGAATAGTCACGCTACTTCCTCGATTCTAGCTCGTTTCTACGTAGAAATTGTCAGAAATCTATACTAATAAAATTCTTCGAATACGGTGAGCATTATTTTATACTATCTTAGTATTTAATAGCAAAACTTGTTATCTATCGTTCCTCTATTAATTAATATTTGCTATTAAATATTTTCTAAAACGTCTTTTACAATCTCCGATAGAATGTAGATAATTTTGAGTCTATAAAGGAAAGTGCTAAGTTTGCAAAGAAGTCGACGAAATCGTAGATTCGCAATTCGTTAATCGTGTTTCGCCTTTTAATGGTGTACTTGAACCCTTGCCATCAGCCTTGAACCCATTACCGTCGCTTTCGCTGCTTTTATTCTGAAACGTGTGCACTTCTCTCGGTGTGTTTCTCTCTGTGTCGGAAAGAATGTCCTGCTCTCGCGAGCGCGACGTTAATCGAGAGCTTCCGAGGAGAATCTCTTTGCTGCTGATGGCAACAGGTGGGCGGTCGAAAGTTCCTTTGACGCACCGGGGAGCTTTCGACGACGAAAGTGCTCCGCAAGTCGAACACAAGTTCTAGATAGCCGTCTAGGAAACGTTGTCTGCATTAGACTCGCGGTGGTTGCACCATTCCTTGTGAATAATCAAACGAAATTTCCCTGCATTACGGTTGAACAACATTCTCAGCCAAGTCGTGTGACGTAGTCGGTGACTCACGTACCCACATGGTAGATACAAAGGATTCACGCTAGAACTAACAAAACGCTTAGGTCTACAAAAGGAGTACATTTCCTGGAGTAATCCATGAATATTTTCTGCCCGCGTTTGTAGTCAACAATTGAATGTCCAAATGGTGCGATTTGACATCCGATCCTAGGTTTTTACAACTTCTGTTAGGCACTGATGTCGTTTGCTAATTGGCCTGCTAATTGCAATAACTGTTCTCGTATTGTTCGACAGGTGGTTGTCTAAGCCGACATCCCGAGCACGAGCATACTTGAACGATGGTGGACTACTACAAAATACTCGAGGTGCAACGAACCGCCTCCAGCGGAGACATTAGGAAAGCGTGAGTATCATTTTGCCAGACTGAAACAAGAGCCGATTATTACTCGGTAACCGATTCCCCGCGTTTTTTGGAAAAACTGACAAAATGATTCCGGGTACTGGAAATAGGCCCCGACTATTTATTTTCCAAGCTGCGGCCGCAAAGATGCTGGTCCATGAGAGATTGAATGAATGGCTTTTTAGCCCCCACTTCGAAATGCCTGGCATCGATCCAGAAAGCGACTCTTCAAACCACGGTTCAAAAGAGAACAAACGTACTCTTTTTTTAATCTTTCACTGGTCTATGATGGGCCTTTTTTCAATATCTTTCGCTTGAATTTTTACACCTGAACCTATAAAGTATACAATTTAAAATCTTCTACAATTCTCTTGCATATTTTATACGATAAGAATATATATGACATACCGAATATAACATATATCGAACTGATTTCCCGGTTGATTTATAGGTACAGGAAATTGGCTCTCAAATGGCATCCAGACAAAAACCCAGAGAATCTAGAAGAAGCGAACAAAAAGTTCAAGGAAATCTCACAAGCGTATGAAGTGCTCATCGATGGTAAGTTTTATCCAGATACCTTGCTAGCTAGAAGAGCGAGTTTCCCTCTATGGTTCTTCAAGAATCACATCCTCTCTGTGACTTGACTGAACTGCCTGGCTGGGCAGAGCGTTGCGATGCCAACAGGAGACGAACCACGGGAGCTCCTGCTTGTCAGCAAAGCCGAATTTCGCATGAGCCTTTTCTTTCAAGCGGTCTCCAAGTAGTACGACTTATTCTGGGAGCTAGCGATGCGACTCGATCAAGCATACACGACCGCACCAGTAGATCTAGAACGGATCAAATCGATCTTTGTCAACTGTTTCATAGACACCGCGGTGCTGCGAGATATCACCGAGAAATTGTTAACAAAAAATAATAGTCATACTGGTACAATATTATTTGCAGCTCCACTGTGCTTCTACAGTTTCCTTATGAAAAGTCCGTGTCATTCTTAGAAACAAGTTTCCGTATAGATCTGACCCAGTGGCACAGGTACTTCTTGTAAAACAGGAAACTGGAGAACCGACCTAGCGACTCTAATTAGCAACCGAAGCATCGCTGTAATAACGACGAGCCGACGTGTACCGACGATTATTCTTGGGAGAAAAGAGATAGTCAATTAGAAATCTTTGTTTTTCCGGACGATCTGTTGTGACCCGTCTGTGCTCGGTGTCCAGATGCGAAGAGACGAACCTACGACCAACGATTGTATCAGAAGGCATCGTCCAGGCCCGGTCGTGGATTCACCTGCCGGAGTTACTTTGATTCTGCTTTCCAGCGATTTTTCGGTACCATTTGAGAGAAAAAAGACTTTGATATGGTCAAAAAGAAAGAGAGAGAGAGTGGTTGTTTCTTTCCATCTACTCTTTTTCTATCTTCTTTTGCCAACCTCTTAGCTGCGCAGGCCTAATGCGTGTATCTATATAATGTTTATTTAAGTAGCAAAAGTTAATTACTTTCTTCAAGAGTACTGGTTATAATACTTCCACATGATCAGTAGCGTACTCGTACAGCTAAAAGGTTCCTCATTCGTCATTTGTTTTTTGTATTTGGATAAACTTACTGTAGTGCTTTCGACAAGCAGTAGGATCAAAGAGATTTTTAACGGAGTTTCTCGATGGTCATTCGCATTAGTGCTCGTGGAAGAGTTACTATTTTCTCTTTCACGGTGTACAAGCCACCGTAATTGCAGTTAATAATTGCCTGCTTCTAACCACCGCTTGACCTAACGAGAGACATTGAGATCTTGTTGCTTCGAGAGACTTAACGAACGATTTTTTATTCCACCGAATGTCCACGATTGTTCTCTTTGCTCTGGGATTGTTGTTACGGTGATGTTCGTCGACCGATGTTGAGAAATCATCCAAGCAGTACTATACTAACACCGCAACCCTTGCAGCATTCGCTTCTTGGAGTTTGGAGCATTTAAAATCAAACGAAAAGCGTTTGTGATCTGATAATGATTCTCGATAATAATTATGGTTCTTTTTGCACGTTTTTACAGAAAAGAAAAGGCGAGTGTATGATCAGTATGGAAAGGAAGGTCTTCAAATGCCGGGTGGCAAGAGAAGGCACGAGGACGATTTCGACACACATTTCTCCAATACGTTCGTCTTCAGGGACCCTAAGGATGTGTTTAGCGAATTCTTCGGCAATAATTTTTTCTCAGATTTATATACGATGAGAGGTAAGCGGCTCATGTGTAACACAACACAAATTATCAATGTTACCACCGATATACATATGTGCAGAGTACCAAAAACGATCGAATGCAATGACCATGTGTGATTAATTGAATAATGATTGACAAAAGGTCCTTGAATTTTCGTGATTAAAACAATGTTATTAATTTTCCCAAAGTCCTCGCCGGAGCTGGCTTCCATGGGCATAGCCATCCCAGCAGTAACAACACATGTACATCCATGTTCACTACATTCGGGTCCGGCATTTTACCATTTTTCGAAGGTGCGACGTTCACTAACTTTGATGCGTCCGGGGGTGGCGGCGGCGGCGGCGGCGCTGTCAAGAGGACGAGCACATCAACTAGATTCATTAATGGCAAAAAGATTACGACGCAAAAGTAAGCCAGCATTGTTCTATTTGGCAACGCATTCCCAGCTGGAATCGGGTGAAAAGCGCGCGCTCCCTTTTAAAAATTTGCGCAAATGCGAAAGTAGTATATTACCGGCTGCGAATGCGTTAACTTCTATACCGTCCGACAGAAACTAATGATAACCGATGCTTCCGCAGGGTTTACGAGAACGGAAAGGAGACAATAATGTCCTTTGAAAACGATGTGCTGAAGTCGAAGACGGTGAACGGCGTGCCAGAGTCAATAACGTACAGTTAAATCACAGATCTCTAGAAGAACACGCTCGCTCGATCTCTGCTCGACAATTGAGAAATTCCTGTCGTCGTTCACGTCTGCGAGTAATAATCACTGCGATCTGCCGAGACGTTGTTCCTGCTACTAAACTACCTGACGGAGAGACAAAACAGAGAAATAGAGAAAAAGCATAATCGTTGATTCAACGTGTTCCCGCGGTTATATATTATCACAATTGTCTCTTCTCGTTTTTCGTCGGCAAATTCCTGTTGTAACTTTGTTGTAAACATACGGTGTACGCACCGAACCCGCCTCTCCTACCCAACGTACACGAGATAAAAAACAGAGAGAGAGAAAGAGAAAATAAACATCTATACACACGTTCTATCACTTGTGCAGCAAACGATATCGAAGCAGCGATTACTCCGCGGCAGTATGCGACTCGATGACAGTGGATTGGATCTTTTAGCTCGAGCGATCGCGATGCAGTTTTTTATTTAAAAACAACAAAACACGACATAAATATGCTTAAGAATCGAGACAGGCGCTCTTTAACGACAGCCTTAACTTTCGAGCAAGCTGCGAGATTATTCTACCACCGAGTTTTTTTGTTCCCGTCACCTTCTCTGTTTTCACCAGGTTCGACGGGGCATCGACGAGTCGCCAGTTATCCGACAACGCCAGCGACATTGCGATGGCTGGCCAGAACTCGAGAACAGTCCACGGTGATCATCTGAAGGCTAGCAGAATAAAGACGCACCATCATCCACCTCTCACTAAGAAGCACACAGACAAGAGTAAGAGAAAATAGAGGCCAGAGTTCCAGTCTTTTTTCTCATTCATTCTACCCTTTCGTTTCGTTACACTTCTTCTTTATCCTGTTCTTTGTTGGTCTCTCTTCGTGTTTTAATTATCAAACTGAACTCATTCACGCGCGAACAGTGAGAGAACAAAACAGTATTCGTATATGCTACCTGTTAATTTTTACTTAATCTCAATGTTAATGAATTGCATATTACTTATAGCAATGCTTTTTAACATCGTATCAAAATAATTCCTCTCGAACTCATTTCAGAAACATTAAAAAATAGCATACGAATATTTTTTATCATCCCCCACTGTACATGCATACCTACATACATACATACATATACGTATATACCTTATACACGCGCGCGCGCACACATATGTTGTGTGTACCAACTACGAGGTCGATGTAAATTTCCGTTTCTGTCCTAATTAACGCTGCTTTCGCTGTCGTTCAGAATAAGGGAACGTGTTCGGTGTCGTGTGGTTCCTCGGGGAGAACAGGCGAACCTACGCGAAGAAACGAGATGCATATTTATTAATTTAGTATCGACTGGTCCCAATCTCTGTTCGGTATTTTTCAAACAATAAAAACAGAAACAAATTCGTTGTCAAGTTGTACTTGTTTGTAAAATTGTCTGAAGACCGTTCTTTACTGGTGTTTTCCACTTAGGAACTCTCTCACGTGTCTTTCTTTCTTTCTGTTTTTTAAAATAATAAAACGACTGTCGTTTCTGTTTGAGATTCGATAGAGTTTTACTTTCATACGGTAAGTTTTCGCTTGAGTCTAGTTTTTTAGAAGATTAATCAATTCATTATTTTATAAGTTTAATTCATAGACTGCAAATTGTTTATGTAAACATAAGACCGTTTGTTAAATCGGTTTACAATAAATGAATGGGATTAAAATGTATTAAGAGGTTCCATCAGTTGGAAACCAACTAGAAAACTAATTATGCTATAAATGCACACGCAGTCTAGTTGTAATAATTAATATTTCCAAGTCTGAAAAACATGAAACAATCTTGGACTAAAAAAAACTTGTTGAATGAGTACACGGAATGAATCAAATTCATGGAGCAGAAAGAATAACAAATGCTCTTCAAAATTCATACTATTGTAATAGCGATTATTGTAGATTTATATATTTGAATGACACCGACCCTATCTACACTGTGAATACTAATTTCTTCTTTGTCAGGATGAAATGTTCACGATGTATAAATAATGATGTGTTCCTTTTTTAGTCAAATCATGAAAGAGGGATACAGAGAAGGCTTAGGATTCTTTCTGTTCTGTCGCGATGTTTACCTAAAAACACTCGAATGTCGTAATATTATTTCTTTTCTCTTAGTTAGTTTCTTGCGTATGTGTATATAATGATAAGAAAGAAATGTTAAACCTACGTAAAATACATTATTAATTCACACTACTATTATTTTGTTCTTTTTCTCATTTTATTTGTCTGATAATTCCATATTATAGCTCGCTGGATTGCATTTGAAGATGGAGAACAGGTCATGGTATCATTTCACTAATACCAGTGTATTTTCTTTTATTTACTGTAATATTGTTTATTTTGTTTTTATTAAGTATATACTTGAATGCGACTATGTAACTTAAGTAAAATGTGTAAAATATTCTTAAGAAAAAGAGAGATTGTATCTCATAATACTTTCGTCGTCATCAGCCTTAGCAAAGTACAAGAAAAGTATTTGGAAGATTACTGCTTATTATCAACGATACTAAACATTAAATAGCAATAGAAATTTCATTGGTCGTGGATCGTCAATTCTTTACAACTCCACATTCTGTATAAAAGCGTGTTTGCAACTATTGCACTCTTCAGTATACAAAAAATAAGCTAGTCTTGGATCCCATGTTGTATACGCGCATTGGTAAAAATATGGAAGATGTAAAACACAGCAAAATCTCTGTGTATGCGTGCGATAGTTATGCAGCACATAAAATATCTTGTGCAAATGGAAGTCACTTTTTCCCAATGGAAGCTACAAGTTCAGCCACCTTTTGAATATAGTTTTCCTTTGCAGATTCTTGGCTCGTGCCTTTCTTGCGGTCCCAAGCATCCCATTTGGCTTTGCTTTTAAAGTGTAATACGCTTGGCCTTGCTAAAAAAATAATTATAATGTAAAAGAAATATTTTATCTCTAGAATTTTTATACCTGTACTACTGATTCAGATTGTATCTTAAGCCTTCCTAAAATTCTCAGTATTCCTGTTCATATGATTAGCATTGCAAATGATGTAATGCTAGACTGAGATGATCAAAGGTCAAGTATTTTGAATAAATTCTATTTAACTATACATTGATATAATATGTATTTATAATGTGCTAATTTGGCGTAATGCAATTGAATTGGACACGCTTTAAAAGATTTGTACTTATTTTACATACGTGTATTGCAATCTCCCACAGTAGCCTGTTTGTACAATGAGTACAGTTCAAGCATATCAGCATCTGAAGGTTGAGAACTCAGTTCCTTGACCTCTTCGGCTGCCTGGTTGAATTTCTGAAAATGATATTCCTGTTAGGTCTAACATACGTGCCGAATGCGGTGCAAATTATAGGCGAAAATATTGACCGCACAAACAAATGATGAAAAGTCAATGTAAACGAACCAAACAAATAACAAGATCACTAATTAAGATATATATACATGTATACTAAACACGAGGATATATTTACTTCGTCTAGAGACATAGTTGCTCTGTATCTATATAGAAATTTGTTGAAAATCAGAGACCCACGTTGTATCCACGATGCGTATTAGAAGACTACGGAAATTTTGCTGTAGCGTCGTCATTTAAACGTCTCCCACTCCTCACTTTGCCACCATAATGTCCACGATAACTGTCCGATAACTTTTCGAACAGAAAAATCTACAATCGTTATGTGTTTAATGGTGTGTGTCGATAACGTTCCCGAAAATAAATTAGACAGATTGACGATAAACAACAGAGATTCTAATTTAAGTACAAAACGACGGAAACTTGATTGCATCGAAAACGGTAATGAAAATATGTACCTTTATCTGCAATCATGTTTATTCGAAATTCAAATTCAATATATATAATGTACCTTTCGTTCAATCTCGGACATATAATTTGCTAATGTGTGTCCGGATGATGGCGTCATCAGCACGGTATATATAATAAGTATACATGTGTACACTGTGGTCGTCAGAAAATCGCATAACTGAACAATATTTACAATTATTTGAAAGTTACAAAAGATAGTCGAATCATTTTCAAATACTCTCTATAATATTAAGTATGGTTTCAAACGTAAGACTATCGTCATATAAATTTTCAACGATATAATTAAAATTACATTTTCGAGCAAGACTTATAGAAATTTGATGCAATCTTAAGTGCACCGATTGACAATATAAATCCGAATTGATTCTATCGTGCGAAGCGTTGCATTGAAAATTGTATGCAATAAAATTCTAGCTTATTTGATTTCTCGTTATTTGAGTTTTAGATAATTGATTGATCTCCTTCACCACGAATTTCGTAGACCAAAATCAAACAAAGTTGCGAACCCCTGTGTCTACGAACCCGCCATTTTCTCATTGTTTCGAAAAACCCAGGCAGATGACACTGGCGGCGGCGTAATCACTTCCACGTAAAAAATGGCGGACTGCAAGGGTGCGTTTTGTGATTCTTCTCTGATAAAATAATAAACTATCAGTTCGAACAGTGTACAGTTACATGAAACGATTTCGATTAGCTATAGGCAGAGAGCATTCGGTATCGAGCCTCTCTGAAAGTCCAACGTCCTATGGATATTCCTACCAGAATATTTACTCACGTTCAATTTCGACAGATTGACCAACCAACATTGTTTGACAATCGTTCTAATTGTTTAATTCGTGTTTCATATAGAGAGCAACGAAGAGGCGAGCAGACCGGTTTTTATTTTAAAAGTAGACCCGCCCTTGGAACCGTCGGTCGAACCGTCTAAAAACGCTACCACTGGTAAATAGAATCTGATGCTTTTTGTTTTCAATTCGTAATTGTTTTTTTTACAACCTTCCCTTCCTCCTTCTCGCACGACATACCTCTCCCTAGCATTCTAGGGTAGTCAACTAACTTTGGAGTATTTTTGGTTCGAACATTTATCTGTAAACACACAGGTTATAGTCTACATGGTTGGATGCACGTTAAGAATGGTTGCATTTAGTTTCAGACAAAATGGAGAGCCCGCCTTCTGATAATAACACAGAAGCATCTTCCTCAAGTTCCAACAAGTCACCTAGTAAACCACATTGTGAGTTGACTTCTATTGCCATTGATCGGTTATTAATCAAGGGCCGTAAAAGTAATTCTTAAGTTCTTTTTTAGATCCGATATTAGCAGCATCAAAATTTGGTAATCAATTTGGGAACAGTGACTTTACCAAATCGTTTGCTAACAAAAGGAGATCGTCTATACTGAGGCCCTCACAATTGGGAGCTGTAACGATTAGCCCACAACCTCTTAGCAAAACGTTTCTACAGCCAGCTAAGTTTCAGAATCCGTTTGCTAAAGTTACAGATGATCCTATAGAGGAGAAGAATGACACTACGCATGAGAACAACAAGATCGAGGAATCAGAAAAGGAGAAAGAGAAAGAAATAGAAAAAGAGAAAGAAAATGAAAAAGAGGAAGAAGAAGAAGAACAAAAAGTAGAAAAAGAGAAAGAGACAAAAACCGAGGAGAAATCGGAAGACGCACAGTGCAGGTTCCTGCCGCTGGGTGCGGGTACAAAGGATAACGAAAGTAATAGTGTAGATAATGCGGTAGCACCCAGTACTTCGGAGCCCAGCTTTGTATTCGGTCAGAACTTGAAGGAGCGAGTGATGGTAGCGAATGATACAGAGGTCTCGGAGAACATGCACGACAAAGAGAAGAAAGAGGAAAGCACGAACGAGAACGGTTCCTCGGAACTATTGTTCTCCAACGCTCCCGTTGCGTGTCGTCCTACGACCAGACCAGGTCTGACATTGACGCAAGCGGCGCAGGAACTTGAAGAAGCGAACCGTGCGAACAAGAGGAAGTACAATGAAGTGACACCGTTGACTGGCGAGGAAGGAGAGACGAACGTATTGCAGATAAATTGCAAATTGTTTGCCTTCGACAAAGCCAGCGGCAGTTGGCAGGAAAGGGGAAGAGGTACATTGAGACTGAATGACCGGGACGATGAAGAGTCTCGGTTGGTGGGCCGTACAGCCGGCACACAAAGACTAATCTTAAACACGAAAGTGTGGCCCGGCATGACGGCGGAAAGGGCAGCACCAAAGTCGCTCAGATTAACGGCAATGGACGCTCAAGGTGCTATCCGAATATTTATCGTTCAGGCTGCTCCCAAGGAGATAGAACAGCTACATAATCTGTTGCAGCAGCGGCTGAAACGCGCCCAAGAACGTCAACCGAAGAAGATAGCGACCGATCACTGACAATCGTTTAATCGACGCTGTGAGATATTTCAGTTTGGTTCCGGTACGCTCTGGTACTCGGAGGTCCGCGCAAGAAGAGTCGTTTGAAAAAAGAACGTTTCAGATATCAGGCCCTATCTATAATAGTACACACGTGCGCAATAGAATGGCTATGATTTGTGCTTTCCCTTGGAAGATTTTAGATCTCGATCTCGATCCCGTGGCACGCGCCTGGTCCTTGACCAAACAGAAAGTTGATCAACATGCGACAACAAACTCGTAGATCTCCTCTGCCCCCTGTTCACGCAGACTACATTGGAGAATTTATGGTCGTTTCATAGTTTTCGCGGTCACGGAATGCCTCTTCTGATCATTCCCAATTTCTTTCACGAGAGTAATTCTTTCTTAAAACACGTTGGCGTACAAACACACACAAACATACACAAACATCTTAGTGCGAGTCATTAGATAGACAGTTTTTGATAATAGTTATAATATATAGTTAATACGGAAGAGCATCATGGAAAAAGCGAAGAGAGAATTTATTAGAAAAGTACAGCGTGTTGTAATTTTAATTTCGGATATCTCGCCGAGGTGTGTCATAAACTTTATTATCATAGCGCTATCTTGTATTTCATTATAGATTTATATTTCCGGTCGGCTATAATAATTAAAACTGTACGAACGAATACTGTTTAAGCGCATCTTTATTTAAACGCGTAGTTCTGCCGTGAGCGATCAAGACATTACGAAATATCGCACACGCTCACCGAGAAAACGATTTTGTTGCACATCGCATACACTTACACAACATAAAACATGCGTACGCCGTGAATCTTTAACATTCTTGCGAGCACAAAAAAAAAGCGAAGAGACATCGACGCGTGTAACAGTGTCGAACCCCTGTAACTAATTGTACTTTAATTTGTAAATAGCGCCAGCAAGACCGTGTGAAGTTGTATGGCTGTGTTCAAGGCGGCTCCTCTCTAACATTTTGCTTAGCAATATATTTATCAATCATGTTTCGGTCAGGTAACGAGTATACTAAACCGAGAGCGTAAAAGTCATGATTGTTTTGCGTGACGCGTCGGTAACGAACTGTGGGAATTACTTAACGCGCTAATCACCGATACGATCCACGAGTAACCACGTTTCTCTGTACTTGCTGCATACAGAAACAAATTTCACTGTACACATCGTTAATTACATTAACTAAATACAAACGTTTGCATAAAAAGTCCACGTCTGCATTCCAATTTCTTCCTTCGACACAACGAACGAGACTTGAAAGGAAGCTATTCATGTTCCTTCCTTGTTGATCGACGGTTTCTAGAAATAAATATAAAAAAGAAGTACCCGTAAAAAAATCCAACTCACAATTGGATTTTAATGGTGACAAAAGAATGTTCAGAAAAAGAAGAATGGTCGGGAGACCGTTCCAGGCTGGAACATTCGAATGATCGACGGGACTAGAATATTTTCCGCGTGTGGCGCTAGGAGGCCCGATGGCGGGCGGTATTCAACAGGCTGATATTTATAGATTCGAGAGTTTCGCGCAAACCTACAACGTTTTAGGCGTCAAAATTCAGTTCCTGTGTTCTCGACAGCACCGTATCGATGATCCATGGGCTTCGGTCCGTCGTGGTGAACCGAGACTTTCTATATCGTCGTGCCCTGTTCACCGGAAGCCTTGCGGGGGAACGCATACGGATCAATCGGTGTGCATTCATCGACGAACGTGCGACCAGCAGAGACGTGTAGCTGACGTTTACGACATCGCTGGTACTGCTTATGGTAGCGAGAGACAATGAATCGCCCGAACGAGAACGGAGTCCGAAAACGGAAGAAAACCCGGTTCCATCTACCACGTTCTAGAGGCACTTCTCCGACGCAACGTTTCCTCCCTCGCGCATTAGTCACCCTTCAAATTTGTCAGTGAACGAGAAAGAGAGAGAGAGATAGAGAGAACGAAAGGTCCCAGTGGTGCGTCGAACGTCGTGGGTTTTCGATAGTCTACCTTTTTTTAGATTGTCCTCAAGGATAGGAACAGTGGCCCTCTGTTCGAATCTCCGCGGAGGCTGCTTGCCAGCGTTGCCTAGTCGATGTTGACGGTTGTTTATCGTTTGCCAATCGCTGTACCAGCAAACGAATCTCGATCATTATCTTGTTTATCCTCTATTTAATGTTACGACTGCGTGATCATTGATTCCTGAAGAATGCTTCCTGACGTCCAACAGAAAACGCTCCCGAGATGCAGAACTTCTAGTTTAGCGACCTTGAAGGAACGGTGTCGCGACTATGAACTCTTTCTTCTCGACGAACTTTAGCAAATGACGAGGAGCAGACTTGTACTCTCCGGAGCGAGAAGTTAACCTTGAATCCTTCAAGATGATGTTCACCGGTGGTTCCCATGCCAAGAGGTGGAATACTGGTGGCAGCGCATCCTCGAACCGGAAGTCTTCAGCGGATCGGAAGTCATCGGCAGACCGTAAAAGTCCGCAGACCCGCGCGCCTGCAGAAGGCTACATTTACAGGTGAGCCGACCGGTACGTAGTCGTCGAAAACAGTGTACCAGAGTTGGGCAAATTTGATTTGTAACACTTGGATTTCACGTTCCGAAGCTCTTAATATAATCAAATAGAATTTTGTCCATTAAATGCCTAACTCTAGTGTACGATCTCATCTACGATTAATTAACTAAAGTATCCTTGGTTCCTGATCGAAATCAATACTTCAGGACACGAGTTCCTATTCTAAACCCGGCGGACCTGCCTCCATCGACGTCCACCGGCAAGACATACGTGTACAAGACCAGGGTCCCCAGAAGGGACGTTACCGCAGCGGTTGCAGTTGGCCAGGGGATCCATGAGAACGTTGGTGGCGCTATCACCAGAAGAAGAGGAGCGGTGAAGCAGAACAAGGTGCATGTTGTTAGAGGTCATAAATTGGTTGCCAAGTTCTTCAGGCAGCCGACCTTCTGCGCCTTCTGCAAGGACTTTCTCTGGTAATTGTTCACCGCTTTTGTACCATGATCGGACGTTTACTTCTGGATCGGTGGCAGACATTCGGTAGGCAGGCGATGAAGCGGCTACTTGTCGAATGCCTGTAGCAGTATATTAGGAAACGCACTCCTTAAGTAAACAGACGTTCATCGAATGTACTCGGCTCTAGTTCTAACACGTAGTTGGCTGCTAACAACACGGAGCGGGTCTCTCCATTTATCATAAAACAGCGACTGCGGAACGCAGTGGTTTTATACAGGTGCATCTAAAAATAGATTAGCATTATTCAAGTATCGGTCACTTCGTGTTGTAACGTCTACGCTGATTAATCTATGCGCACTCGCTCTTTCTCCTTCTCTCTCTCTCTTTTTCTCTCTGTTTTTCTGTCGCAGGGGATTCGGCAAGCAGGGCTACCAGTGCCAAGGTAAATACCGGAAGTGATCCTTGATCCAGTCTATTGTTCAAGTCTGTACGACATCCTTGATCGTCAGGATAGTTTTGCTTACCTCAGGGTGTTCCATGACTCCGAATGACATGTCAATGAACGCAAAGAATAGAATATTACATCTCAATTGTTCTGTTCGCTACCTTCTCTGTAATTTCTTGAGAACATTTTCCAAATATTATTGCGACTTCTCCGAGGCGCTGTATGACCCTGGAAATAATATCAATGGGCGCAAAGAACAAAATTTTGTACCTTAACCTGGAAAAAGTACTTGCTCTATCGTTTGTCCTCTAACTAATGGATGATATTTACGCGTGTTCCAGCCTGTCAAACGGCGGTGCACAAGAAGTGCCACGACAAACTGTTAACCAAGTGTCCAGAAAGCGGAAGGGAATCAGAAAACACGATAGTAAGTGTCTTTCACTGGCCAGAGACCCGGGAGCAGCATCCAGAAAGACACGGCCAAGACTGTTCCGTTCCATCATCGGGGATCGTCGAAAATCGAGCAGCGTTTTCCTGGAACGCAGTCAATCTTCTCTAAACGGAAACACGATTGTTTGTTTGCTCGGCGATGCGGCTCCGTGCATCCACCTAGATTCTAGACTGATTTACGAAACTGCCTTCTATTTTCATGCTCGATCTACGACGATCCTCGCGCCATACTCCTTGTGGAATTTTTCCATTGAAAAGACCGTTTGGTTCCTATATCGAATATTCTGCAATCTGATCGAAGATTGGACAGAATAATCAAACAATTAACCGTTGATACTGGATGGATCTTCGATCAGGTCGCCCCCGTTATCTCTCGGTTTAAGGTGCAAAACTGTTCGAGACGTAAGAGTCCGATGGATCATCATCCTTCCTATTTATACGATCTGCTCAGGCGGAAACGTTCTAATTCTGTTGATACTTGTTCAATGGCAGTACTTGAGGGAGCGTTTCAAGGTAGATGTGCCTCACAGGTTTCGCACCCACACTTTCATGTCACCAACATTTTGCGACCATTGCGGATCCTTATTGTACGGCCTGTTCCGGCAAGGGCTCAGGTGCGATGGTAAGTAGCCAATCCGGGACGTGTCCTCGGCAATCTTCGGTTACCTTCGCGAGCCTCGGAACTATTGTACAGTGCGATACTCTACCAATCTAGGAGACCAAAGTTCATTAACATTGTTCTATAAAGCAGATACATGTGCGAATTTCTTTGCATATTTCATACGGTGCTATTGTCGTTGTAGTCAAAGCTAGAACTGCCGTGAACATGATGCATCATGAATGTTAAATAAATTTGTAACTGGGAAAGCCCAGCTAATTTTGTTCGAACGGATTGTTGAAGTGTCGCACAGCGCTGTGATGATTTTGTAGAGGTGTGACGACAGCACGAATAGGAATGTAATGTTAGCGACGTGTCTGGATCTTACGTTTCGGTTTAGACCAGTCACCTGTCCATTTCTATATTAAATTGTCCGCAGAACCGAGAATAGCAATCGTCATTTGTCGCGCTGGCTACTTCAAAGTTTCTCCGAGCTTGATCAACAATGGGCGTCAAAGAGAGAACGACTTTTTGGCTCGTTCCTCGTGAAATAATCCACGAAAACCGCGTCCGCGATTCGTCTCCGCTTGTCTCTCTACGCCTGCGTGTTTCTCGTTTGCATGCGTGTTTCTCGTTTGCATGTGTGTGTACGCTGCGCTTCGCATAAATATTCGTGTAACACTCCCTTCGTTGTACCCTCGCCGAAAATTCGCGTGGAGCTCTTTTGGCATTCGTTGCAACTTGCTTACGTTTGTCGTGGCCGCTTGCTGCACGTGAAAAACCGTTCCCTAATTAAACAACGATCGACAAAGGAATTCCTGGACCGCTAGATCACAGACAACACACCGATTAACTTGTACAGACCTGCAACCGAAATGTTCTGCCAACAATTGAAATTTCAAAATACCTCCAATGACCGCTCCCTTCCACTTCTCTAAAGATAAACAATACACGGTACTGTGTGCATATTTTTGCGCATCGATGTTCTGCAGTCCGCTGCAGTCTCCACGATCTTCCATTTCGCCAGATACCTAGAACATAGTATCAGCATCTGGATCCACAGTCTAAATGTTATAAGTTCTGCTAGGAAAGCTAGTACTCACTGTGTCTCGAAAAGAAATCCTGAGACAAGGGGTAACATCGTCAAGCTGAAGCTCTTTGCTTATGGAAAATGCTAAAGAACTAGAGAAGCTACAGTTCTCCAAGGATGTGTTAGCGGAATCACTGTATCCCGTGGCCCTCTTTGCAGGATAGTGCAGAGAGGGAGAAATCTGTGAAATATTTGTTTCGCAGAGACTGTACGGGTTATTAGAGTCCAGCTAGTATAGTTAGGCACTAGGAAAAGTCTCGCACACTAGACTTCTATTATTACACTGGGTCGCTGGCTTCGACTCAGTCGGTGTTGGCTGGCTGAACCGCGAGAACGTCTCCGCGAACACCTGAGGGAACGCGATTCCGCGATTCCCTCCGATGTGCTGTGACTCTCAGTCGTCTCGAGATAGTGGCAACGAACAGCTGCTACCGTATTTCCACCCGGTGCTCGATCACCCGCGATATTCTATCTCGCACGTGAACACGCGCGTCTTTCTGGATTCGCAAAATGCCGTACTACGGGGACGGGTTGCCCTATTACTATGGGGGTGCCTTCGCCAACCACAGCTCGTTAATGACTGGAACGTCCCGGTAAGCCGATCCATCTGCAACTTGTATGCTCGATCCGCGTTTCTACTTCCACCATTCTTACTATACCCCATAGACTGCTCCCTTTACCGGGGACCATTGTTCCGTCGTGACAAGTTTGCATTTGAGACGATTAGTCTCTTTTATTCTCAATTTCACATTTCATATTTCTAGTCTCTTTTATTCTCAATTTCACATTCACGTTCGTAAAAATGGGACAACTTTCTAAAATAACTTTTAAAATTCGTCCAAACGATTTCAACTTTTCTTTTACCCACATAACGCGTGTGTAAAATTCCTGTGGCAATTGCAATATATTGGAGTTATTAATAAAACAGCGAAAGATGCTTTTCACAATTTTTGTCTGTATTTGAGAATTTAGAAAATGTATAGCGCATTCTTATACGAATATTCCAACCAATTAATCCCTCTGATCGTTTGCTCCAATTTTTAACAAATTATTCTATTCGATGGTACAGAAACTTTTCATTTGAGATATACTGTACAGGCAGACTACCCGCGGTAAATTCTCCTAGTCTAATTTAACGGTTGCACAGAGACTTTCCTTGCAAAAAATTCCTCCAAATATTTTCCAGTCTCTTCTTCAGCTTCTTTGGTGTAGTTCATCCTGAAAAGATAGTGAGTTTAAGCAGATCTTTTGTGAAACAAAGAGCAGGATAGCTTCTAGAGAGATCTTATTTTTGTTCGTGAGTTATTTGCATACTTTGCAGCGGAGTATAAATAATTTTTTGTAAAATTTATGTGTCCTTCCTCTGTCTGCGAATGTCCTCCAGTCTTCGATAATGGGATTTTCCTGAAAAAAAGTAGCCGCCGAGTCGTAAAACAATATTCGAACCTCTCCCCAAATGTTTGCTCAATCGAGAAATAGAGATATTTGACAGACGTTACGATTTTTTGAGTAAACGATATCTTCGGAGGCGTGCTGTCATCTTAATTTGTTCTAGCATCGCCTGTCAGACAATCTGGTTTGTTTCTCTTACCCCCGAGGTTCACTGGACGGCGGCGAATATTTCTCGGAATCATTTCCAGCGTTTCAATATTATTTTAATTTTTTTTCTTGTGAAATTGAAAAGAAAAAAAACGTCGACCGCAACAGCTTCGGCAGTTCTGCCGTTAATAAAGCATAGTAATCGTTCCTCGGATGCAATCACGGCAGTCGTTCGAAAATAGAGATGTCTCTCGATCCTCTGAACGCTTGTTCCTTCATCCAGCCTCTATTTCCGTCCCTTTGTTCAATATCCGCAGCACCGCAGACAACATTCCGAGAACAACGGCAAACAAACGCCTTTCTCACGTTCGTCGTGGAAGCTTCTCTCCTTCAAGGAATTGTCCTTCAACAGTATCAGCCCCCTCGACACACGAATTAAACGAAATTCGATTTAGCTTTATACAGAATTTAATGCATCCATTTAAAACAATGGATATTCGCCGATAATGATAAATAGTAGTTAACCCTACGCGATGTACAGTTGCATTTGAAATAGATGACATTTTTGTACGTCAATAAGTTCGCTTTCGAAGAGTTACTGCAGCTCGCAGGCATCCGCACAGCGCATTATTTTGTAACAGCGAAAGGTTGACAAATTCTGCTATCGAGAGCAATGTTGGTGTGCTTCAGAATAGTACCGCGATCTTGGAAATCGGTCGGGGCGTTTTGGCAAGCGGCGGATATGACACATGATCCGTCAAACCCCGGTAACTCATTAGCAGAATGTAACGACGGCGATTAATCCGTCGGTCGGTTGGCGGATAAATCATTTCGGTTTAAGTGGGATCGGGCGTGTTTGGTCGCGTCGCGTCGAGGATTCGCGTCGAAGAACTGCATATCGGGAGAAACCTATCGGTGTAAAAATAGCGCGGTCGCGGAAAATGTCTGGACCCGCAATCTCGGCATGGTAAAACCTCGGGAACGCCGAACGCTCCCATTGCCAAAAAATATTGCCGCGGATACACCGGCGCAATTACACTCCGAGTCCGACGGGAAAGATTGATGGTTTACGTTTGCGCGACTGGCAGAACCGGTGGCCGAAGCGGTGGTCGGAGAGGAAGTTACACGCCCGATGAAAACACTGGGAGACCGCTCTCGAAATATTTTTAAAAGCCAGACGCCGAAAATTTCTGCGGACGCTAGCAAATATTAGATCATCCGAGAAGATCACCCACTTTTACGTAGTTTCCATCCGATCTCTTGGCAGAGACCTGACATAACCTAATTTTTTAATTGAGTCGCCTTGGAGTTAATCTCAATATGCGGTGAACAGACAGCGATACGTCCGCAGGTACAACCCAAAAAATGTTAATAAGAGAATAACACATCTGGAGGACAGAGTATAATTGTTATAGCATGTCTCTGTACCTTGTGGGCTGTTGCATTATGCAAACGGACTATCATTCGCCTGCTATGCGACAGCCTGCAATTGTTCCTACTTTCAATCTATCTAGTTTGTTGCAACGAGTCGAACCAGATGATTTAATACTTATAACCTGTTCTCGATACTATCGTCACTGGTATTCAGCAAACAACCACTCTGGTTCCTCACCTAAAACAAAGCTCGAATCAGTACCTTCAAAAACATAACCTGACATAACCTTCAGATACTTTCAACAATTGAGACAAAAAATGTAAATTGAAAGGAAAAGCTGAATGGAATAGTCCACGGGTAGTCGAGTCATCGTATGAGATAATACGCGAAGGGTAGAAACATCTCCGCAATGGTTCCTCTGTGTCATCATCCGCGACGCGTGCCCATTAGCCCCCGGTGTGTCATCGCGGACATACGACCGATTCATGAATCGACTGGCCTGTCAATCATCCCCGGTCATGGCCGGGCCAGAGATCTAGAGGCATGATCGAGCACAGTTAACAAGTGTTCTCGCGATTCTGCAACGTAATGCACCGCGAAAACAGAGCTCTGGCATTGAAACGATGCGGCGGGTACAAAGAGCTTATCAAGCTGTTGCGTTGGACGTTCGTTGCCCAACCGTGCGAGTGACTGGCAACTTTTTTTACGAGCTGCACCCTAGATTTTTAAGCTCCTTTAAGATTTCCTATTAAAGGTAAGGTTTCCTATTATCACAAAGAGCACAGTTTAAAATGTAATGAGAAACAAGTCGGAATTGTAGATACTGTTGAAGAACGAGCTATGCCACTGATCTCTAGAAAAATCTAGAGGAATAAATCTTCTGAGATATATGCAAACATACCCTGTAGCGAGAGAAAGAGAGAGGAGATTCCACGCGGTTAGGGGTTCGTAAAACTGATCATCTCGATCGCGTTAGATCCTTCCACACGCCGTTGTCGAGGTTCTCCCCGCATCTGTCGACGATCTCCGAGTCGCCGTTGAGTACATTGAGACGATACTCCCCTGTGGGAGTCCCCAGCCGACCGAGACGCGTGATCGACACCGCGGACATCGACGTATCGACGCCCAGGGTGCTCTCCGGGGATGGCGGTCATCAGAGGAATCGTTTGCGTCGTGACAGACCTACCATCAAGATCCGATCGCAGGCGTTGAAGGACAACCCGGCGTTGAGGGAGCACAACGAACGACACGAGAAGTCGGTGGGCGAGCTGCTGGTGGAGAAGTTCCTGATTAAGGACAAGAAACTGGACGAGGCGGAGAGGCGGCTGCAGCTGTTCCACCAGGTCAGCCTGGACACCGAAGAGGACGGGAGCGAGGAGCAGGCCGGTATTCAGCAGCAGGTGGGCAAGATCACCAGGCGTTTTACCAGGAGACGCTCCTCCGCGGATATACAATTGGATCCCGAGCAACTCGAGAAGGAGATCGCTTATGCGCAGGTGGAGGCGAAGGTGTTGGACACTCTGGTGGCCGAGGAGCAGGCGGAGATAGAGAACGAAGTTCGCAGGGGTACCCTGATCAAGAAGGGCACCGTCGTCGGTCACAAGCCCGGCCCGGGGTTCTTCAGAGCCTTGGACAGGGACACCGCGTCGGCGTCGGCTTCGGCTTCCCAAGGCGAGGAGGACTCGACGGTGCAAAAGATGAGGAAGAGCCTGAAAAAGGTGAAGAAAAAGAAGAGGGCTGCCGAGAAACCACCGGACGACGAGCACGAGAGGGAACGCGGGTCTAGTACCTCGAGCGAGGCGTCCGTGGAACTTCAGGGCAACGAGATCGCGGAGAAGAAGCTGGACAGGCCGCTGGCGTTCAAGATAGAGGCCAGCAACAGCGTCGGCGACTTCTCTACCGTCTGGATCAAGGCTGACCCTGAGGTTACCGTCAACCGCGAACAATTCCGCGAAAGCGTCAAGATCCCGGCGCCTAGAAGAAAACTGGGTCTCCGCAAAACAGACCCGGGCAGCGTAGAAGAAGTCGAAGAGTCGGAGACGGAGGTGGTGCTGTTACCGGTTAAGAAGTCCTACGTCAAGGACACGTCGAGGAACAGCGTGTACTGTACGGTGAAGACGCCACCGGAGGTCTCGAGGAGCGATCCGATGAAGAGCTTGAAACCCGTCGCGAACGGCGTCGGCGCGTCGGAGAGAAAGGAGAAACCTGATACGACAGATACCTCGAACGAGGGTCCGGCAGTTTTTAATAACACCTCGGAGGAAGCGGCGCCGAAAAACGATTCGAAGACGGTTGCGAACGGTGTTGCTTCGGAACAGAAGGACGAACCGGAGATCCTGGGAGAGAATCTCCAAGTTTCCAAGGTCGTAGCCGAAGAGGTAAAACCGCAGGTGGCACTGAAAGAAAACAAGACCTTGAAAATTGACTCGCCGAAGGACCAAAAGACATTCTCCAATGGTGTTACCTGGAGCAAGAAAGAAAAGCCGGAAGAGCTTGAAGAGAAACCGCCGACTCCAGCTTCCAAGAATATCGTGAAAGAAGAGAGAGGACCAGAATCACCGAAGGGTACGGTCAGCAGCAAAGTTCCCTGGAGAAAGAAGGAGAAATCGGAGTATTTAGAGGGGAAACCGTCGAGTCCAGTTTCCAAGGACGTTGCCGAAGAAGAGAGGAGTCCTACCGTAACGTTGGAGGAGAACAAGACCTCGAAGCTTGATTCGCCAAAGAAGACGTTCGCCAACGGAGTTCCCTGGAGGAAGAAGGAGAAGTTGGAAGAGAAGCTGACGGTTTCCAAGAGCGACGTCGAGGAAAAGAAGAGTGCCGAGGAGGTGCTGAAACAGGGCAAGTCCTTGAAAATCGACACGCCGAAGCCGACGTTGGCCAACGGAGTTACCTGGAGAAAGAAGGAGGAGGCAGAGAAGCCGAAGGTTGCCGAGGACAGTGTCCCGTTGCCGAAGAAGGTGGAGGCGAAGCCGAATGTTGCCGAGGATAGTGTCCCGTTGCCGAAGAGGGTGGAGGCGAAGCCGAAGGTTGCCGAGGACACTGTCCCGTTGCCGAAGAAGGTGGAGGCGAAGCCGAAGGAGACCGATGCAGACGACAGCGTTGCTGGCTTGCCGAGGAAAGAGGACAAAGAGGACAAAGAGGTGTCGTTGGTCGAGCAGAAGAACGAAAAGAGGCCAGAGCCGCCGGGACCCAGAAAACTGTTGTCCGCGACCCGCGACCAGCCCGGGCCGAAGACTCGGGTCGCGTCGAGCGTGACGCTAGCTGTTGACCCGCTCGCCAGTGAAAACAGCGCCAGCGAAGCGCTCCCATCGGCCGCGGTCGGGCTGCCAAAACCGTCTAAAATTACTACGGATGAAAATAATGCCGTAGAAGCGCCAAAGCCAGCGTTACGAGGACCGGAGCAGCGGCTGGCAAAGGCAACGAAAACGAAGCGTGACGAGAACGTCGTTGACGGGGATACGTTGCCGGGAAATAAGGCTGGCAAACCGGTGACCTTGAGCGACGCCCACCCGTGCACCGACCGTCCAGGAGGACCCAAGGTTCCGGTGGATCCGAGCAAACCGGAGAATCGATCGGTCGCGACTCGTGCAACCGATGACGCAATCTCGCCGATCGATATCGTAACGAAAACAACCTTGGTAGAGGCGACCGACAAGAAGACAGAGGAGAAGAAGGTTTCGGCTGCGAAACAGCTCGTGGATGGTGCGTGTAACAAGGTGAACGAGAACAAGGAGGGCAAGCTGCTGTTCAAGGTTGTCAAAAGGCCGGAGGCGAAGGCGTCCAAAGACGTTGCGCCGAAAATCGAGCCAGCTGCCTGGAGGAAAAAGACGAAGAGCAGCGAGACGATCGGTGATACGAAAACAGTGACGGAAGAGTCTCCGACCAGCAAGATGCCGGTGGATAAGACGAAGGTGTACGAGTGTTTGAATGGGGAGACCGGTGGAACGTTATCGAAGAGCACGTCAACGGAGTCGATAGACTTCTGGAGCGAGATCAAGGGTCCGGACAGCCCCAGAGTGGGCAAGTTGGCGAAAGGATTGAATTTCCTCGGTTCAGAGCAGGTCGAGGACCTCGCAGAAGAAGAAGAAGAACTGGACAAGAAAAAAGAGAGCGATGCTAAAATAAGCGTCGCCGGTGTCGGTACACCGCCGCTCAGTAACGTTCCTGTGATCGGCCAGGAACCCGACGAAGCAGCGCCGTCGAGCCCGGCTCCAAAGGAGGCGAAGAAGAGAAAGAATCTGTTGATACAGATCGACCGGTCAGCGGACGCATATTCGACGATCAAGAGGACACCTCTGAAGAGAGAGGACTCGATGGCGTCGACGATCTCGGCTAGATCGAACCCCGGTACACCGGATACCGCTATACCGGGATCTCAAGTGGCCACACCTGTGTACGAGATTACGGTGCCGATGATAAACATTGTGGAAGTTGTCACGCCTAAGAACGCCGATCAGTCGCTGAACCTCGAAGAAGACGACGGTGCTAGAACGCCGACGAACGAGTGGCCGGGTAATGGTCCGTCGAAGATTTCCAAATGGGACAACCACAGCGACCTCTCCAACGTTGATCAAATAGACCAGGACGCGACCCCGGTGGCTTCCAAGGTCGGCAGCGCGGCAGCTACACCGGAGGACACTCCGCAAGGTACTCCGGAGTCGTCTAAAAAGAAAAAGGTGGTCAGAAAGAAGAAAGCTTCGACGACCAAGAAGAGCTCCGCCAAGGACTCCAAGAAAGAATCCAAGAAAGAGTCGAAGAAGGAGACAAAGGAATCGAAGAAGAGCTCGGCGAAGGCCCAGGATAGCCTGAAGCCGACCGCGGAGACCAAGTCTTCCTCGAAGACGAATACAAAGCTGGCGAACCCCAGCCCGAAGCCTCTCGATCTTATCAGGATGTTCTACACCACGCCGTCGGCCTTGCTGACCGCCACGCCCAGGGATCTCTCTAAAGTCCGCCGAGCGAAGGTCAAGAGACGGAAGCATCATTCGAGGACCCCTTCGGTGAGCAGCGACAGCACCGGAAGTACCACCAGCACTGCCACCACAGGCAGCACCGACGGCAGCAGATCCACCTGCACGGAGCTCGACGACGACCCCGATAAGAGAATGAACTCCACCAGGAGCAACGACTCCGGGTTCGACGGATCACCGAGAATATCTAGTACTTGCTCTTTTCCGGTTATTTTTGCACTGATCCCCTTTCATCGTCTACGACCTCTCCAATCATCTTCGTAACCTGATTTTTGCACCGCAACTTTGTGCTCTTGCGCGCTTGTGTGTTCCGCCTGTTAAAAATATCTTGTATTCTCTAACGTGCATGCTTCTTTTTGTTCTTCATCGTCTCGCATTCCTCCAGGAGACAGAATCTGCTGGAACAATAATAACTGTTGTTGAATTGCGCTTGCGATTGATCGAACGATACCAAAAAAATATTTCTAATTACTAATGTTTTCTTGAATTTCGGCTTCTTACTTTAAAAAAAGAACCGTGCCGTCAATCGTTATTCGACGTGGATTTTTTAAACGGAGAATAAACATTTGAGTTGGACAGGTGCCAAAAACGCGTCTAGCTAATTGCATCGTGCAGAATTTTCCAAGATTTTGGAAAAGCGCTCGGTTACGTAGCTCCGGTTGCAATCGGGAGAGAAATTGATAAAGTCTGCATACAGAATGTTGAAAATAGAGCTATTTTCGTGATCCTTCCCCGATACCAATCACGAAACAGTTCCTTTTCAGGCATTTTGCAATTTCTGCCTGAAAGTTTACAGGTTATGTACAGGTTTACAGGTATAATCTCTACGCGTTTCGTTATCGATTAACCTCAAAAGGGATAGGGTTTTCTGAAATTTGCGAATCAGGCTACTCCGTCTAACTTTCGGAGCGCCTGGTATCCATCCGGCGAATCGATATTACATAAGGTCGTTGCCACAGTGTCAACGACTTCGTACGCCAATTTATTTACAACCGGAAGTGCGGTCGTGCGCGTTCGGGAATTCAACGAATCCTTCCTGGTCGCCTCTTGGCTTCGATACCCTAAGACAGGTGTCCTTGGGACCGTGCTCGGTGGTCTCCGAGCCGCGGTCCAAGCACAATTACCGAACCAGGAATGGTGAACCACGTTCGGTGTCGATCCGGGACTGGTCCGCATGGTTGAACAACGCGACACTATTTATAAAACGCGAGACGCAGTTTGCATAACAATATTCAAGGCTTCGCAGCGGAGCCGGGAGATGGTGCGAACGAGACTTTCGCGTTAAATTTAGCGAATCGTGCACAATAATTAGACACCGCTTTCCGCGGATCCGCAAAGTGTTCTGAACGGGAGAACAAAAGTCATTCGAAAGCCTGCACCAGAACTATCGGAAGCGTCGGAATACATCGTCGCGATAGTATATCTATGGGACTCTGGTCCGTACACGGATTCATTTGCGTAATTGCTACAGGTAAATCACGATCATCGGTTTTATCGCATGACGTTTCTAATGCTAAAACTCTTCTGTTGCTGTCGTTATTAAATTCTGATTCTATGCGCTGGTTCCGCATAAGTTCACGTATATTTGGAAGAAAGAAAATAGCATAGATTTGCGCAAACTACGTCACGAGTCCATTTTGGTTAACAGTATGTACATTGTATCGCTAGAAACGAAACTGTAGTCCCTCCAAATGATTCCGCGTTTCGGCGTCAGTGCCCAAGAAGCATCGTGAGACGACAGATATCCGTGCGCGTGTTATCCGAGACTCGTAAAAGGTAACCGAATCGAAAATGAGCGAACCGTGCATGAAAATCGGGTCTATTAACGATTCGTTGATACAGATTGCGACATGGCGTGCCACAAGAAATGCGAAAAGCTCACCGGGAACCTTTGCGGTTTGAACCAAAAGCTTGTGGCGGAGGCTTTGCAGGCGGTGAAAAGGGGTGAGTGAGCAATGCACCGATGCAACGAGTTGGTTCAAGTTCGGAAATTCTATTTAAAAGCGGCCGTCTAGTTGAAAGCTCGGTCCGAATGACGCAGCACCGTCTTCGTTTAATATTCAAAGACCGTTTCTCGGATCTCCCTAAAAGTACTATTTTAAATTTATTATAAATATCAAGAAAATTATTTGTACAACCGTGTCTTGAAACTGTCACTGTCAACATCTTCGACATTTACGTTATTCGCTGTGATTGTATCCGATGGAGCTACACAGTCTTGACAGAGACAAACGTAGTTAATAATAAATGGTACTTTCATTACTTTATTAAACTTTCGATCCACGAGCATGGATTCTCCTTGTCTCGAGAGAAAAAGAAAACAATAGCTTTGTTGGTGCATTGCGTCGGCTGTCTAAAAGTAATTTCTGGGAAATGCAGCGAGTCGGTTTCATCGCACGTTGGCTGCGCTATCAGATACTTGGCTGGCGACGCGAGTGCATTCATCCACGACTACGCCGATCTTCCTCTTCCACGTGGACGTCATAAATCCGTTCGCCAGCCAATAAATAATTTTCGCGGTCGTTATCGCGCCGCAATCGCGATTACCGTCGCGGAAATTCGATTACATCACCGTTAAATCCGGTGAACGGCGCCGCGCCATCGCTCGAGCCCCTGCTCTTGTACCCCTAATCGATCACACGCGTCAACCCGAGTGCCACCGCCACGGTCACCGCTATTTTCGAAAAATGTCAGCCGGCCAAATCTCGCACGCTCGCTGCTTTCCATGGATCACGCATTTAATTACATTGCAACTGGTTAAATCCAACGTTGACACGCCTTTCTAATTAACCCGTTCGCCACCGCAAAAAATTACAATAGAATCTTACTTGTTGCGAGCGGCGGACGCGTCAATTTTACAATTTAAACGGACATTTGCATAGTTCGCAGGCCACGCATGCCATCCCGAGACTGAGACCACCTTACTGTCTACTAATAAGAGTGTGTCTCTCCTGGAAATGTTCACGAAGAAGTGTATATATTAATTAACATCGTTCTGCTGATAAATTCGCAGCGCCCTCGCAATCGTCGGACACCCAGAGGAACTCCGACTCCTCGGACCACTTCCCCAGCGGGCGGATCACGCCGCCAGCGACCAATCTGCCAAGATTCAAGAAATACGCCGTCACGGACTTCAATTTCCGCAAAGTGAGTCTCGATCGTAACGCGGCGGACAATCCGTTGGACGGTCTCGTTGTTGGTCGTTTCGCCGGTGGTTTAAATAGTCGCCAGTTACTGGGAAACCGGAGGAAGAAAGTCGTCCGCGAGTCACGCGGTGCAACGCGTCTAACTATACCTGCAAATATAGTTTTCGGAAATTTACGAGCGGCTCGGTGAAACGCGTTTGGCTCGGACCCTCGTACCGCGATGAAAGCTAATACGGATCATGTGTACACGAGAATCACGTGAACCGGTTGACTCACTCTAGCTAGCGGGAGATCGATTCGCGATCAGAAAAATTCGCGACGATCGAAATTCTGTAAGGTGAACGGTGCACAATGTGCCCGACGCGGTCTTCGAGTTATTTAAGCTGCTCGAAATATCGTCTTCCGCCGGAGGAATAATTTGCCATTTATTAAACAGCATCGTATGTTCTCGTTGAAATATTCTTTTAATTCTTCTCCAAGTTGCAGAGCGAAGACGCGTCGCGACCCGTTAAGTATTCATCAACAAGCGAATTTACTCGCAAAAATGTTTAAAACAGACACGGATTTCGCGGCGAACCATCACGCAAATAGATCACCCGAATTAGCACCACGCAACGCATTATTTTTAACAGGCGGGGGCACTATCTCACGTACAGCACTCTCTTGCTTTAGCCGCATGAACTTTCCACCGTGTGCCGGTTCCTCGGCCCTTCGCAGACCTGAATTCTCCCTCCTTTTATCCATTAACGAGAGCCGCGCACCTGAAACATCGGGAATAACTGTACACATTGTATAATCTCTAACGAGGATTGATAAGTCACATATTGATATCGTATAAATATTATTCTAGGTCCTGGGAAAGGGCAGCTTCGGCAAAGTGCTGTTAGCAGAATTGAAAGGCACAGAATGCGTGTACGCAGTGAAATGTTTGAAGAAGGACGTGGTGCTCGAAGACGACGACGTAGAGTGCACTCTCATCGAGAGGAAGGTTTTGACACTGGCGACCAGGCACCCGTATCTCTGTCACTTGTTCTGCACCTTCCAGACGGAGTCGCACCTGTTCTTCGTTATGGAGTACTTGAACGGCGGCGATTTGATGTTCCACATTCAAAAATCGGGTCGGTTCTCCGAGGTCAGGGCCCGGTTCTACGCCGCGGAGATCTGGTCCGGCTTGAACTTCCTCCACAAGAAGGGAATCGTTTACCGGGATCTGAAGCTGGACAACGTTCTCCTCGACTTTGAAGGTCACATCCGAATCGCGGACTTCGGCATGTGCAAGTTGCAGATCTTCCTGGACAGAACGGCAGACACATTCTGCGGAACGCCAGACTACATGGCTCCAGAGGTATTAAATTGTTCCATTGTGCTCCTCGAAATAGACGCGCGAACCTATTGCGGAAAATAGTTCGAACGATTATATAGAATTAACGTAGCGTGTACAGAATATCCTTTTTAACTGTCTGAGGTCAAGATACCTAGATTCTAAATTTACCCGGCCAGTTGGCCAGGGGTCTTGTGCAAGGATTGAGTCAACAGTGTTTCAAATAACAACAATTCGTCAGTCTACCCGAGTTATCCGGCGCTCGTTTCCGCATTGCAGATCATAAAGGGACTGAAATACAATCAGGCGGTAGACTGGTGGTCGTACGGCGTGCTGCTCTACGAGATGCTGACGGGACAGTCGCCGTTCTCCGGCTGCGACGAGGACGAGCTATTTTGGAGTATATGCAACGAGCGGCCGTTCATACCGCGCTACCTCAGCCAAGACTCCACGGACATGCTGCTCTGTCTTCTGGAGAAAGACGCCGGCAAAAGGCTCCCTGGCCACGACATCGCCTATCACGCCTTCTTCCAGGTACTGCCTCGAATGAAGAGACTCTGTCGGTCGAGAGATTCGAAAGCAGCCATTGATTAGCCATTGAATAGTTCTATCGGAATGGTCCGAAGTGGTTTGTACAGAATGAAAAAAAATGTTTCAGTCGTTACCGTGGGACCGTTTGGAGAGGAGACAGCTGGAGCCACCGTTCAAGCCGGCCCTGGAACACACGCTGGACACAAAGTACTTCGACACAGCGTTCACGGCAGAAAGGCCACGGCTGACTCCCGTACCTGAACAGATTCTCACCTCGATGGACCAGGGAGTGTTCCGTGGTTTCTCCTACACTAACCCGAACGCGACGGACTGAAGGCGCGTGCCTTTGGGGGACTCAAACGAGAAAACTGTACAGTTTTTCCACGCGTCGACAAGGTCCGACGATGTGGTGTTCGCAAACAACCGGTGATCTCCTTCGTTCGCCATCTGGAATTAGGAAAGTTCAGTCCTGTTTCCAAGAAGGATTACAGAGAGGAGAGAAAACGGGGAGCGTATCGACTTCTCCCGCCAGTGCGGTTCACGCTAGATGATTGCGACGATTAAAACACCGGAGGCGACGTTCCTAAAGCTTGTACTCGCGAGGAGTCAGGCCACAGAGATCTATTGCTAGGTTTTGTATAACGTAGAGACGATAGAGAGCGGTTAGACTATGAAGTGGGGAGTTCGGAGGTGTTCGAGAGCTTCGAAGCTCCAAACAATACCTTCTTTTCTACGCGAATCTCTGTTTAAAGAACGCCTCGGCTCTCCCTAGTGTTCCGTCTTTTTTTTTTAAACCCTCGCCCGGCTAATTTGCCCGGCCGACAATCGTCTGTTTCAAATATAACGCATGGACAATCTCGGATGTGTACAGAATCATTGAAAGCGGAGGCTCCCGGGACCGGAAGACAACCAAGTCGCGGCGCGAAGTTTTCAAAGTAATTTGCCCGCCGCGGTCAAGTTATTAATATACGAACTTATTATTTCCGTCGCCCATAGACAGCGTCTCGGGCGTCTTCCATCCCCGCGGACTTCTTGTTTCCCCCCTTGCGTTTCCGGTGGCTCGTGTCGCGGGACCACGTTTTGCTCACCGTTTCCTCGCGGACCCTAAACTTTCCATTCGACTCCCACGTTTTCTGCTCTTTCTCCGTTTCCCAACCATCCCCCCTTTGCTCCCTCCTCGTCTGCGGTTTTCATCGTTGGCCACGCACACTTGGCTCCGTGCTGACTGCACGCTAACTTTAGCACGCCGAGGAATTGGCGAACCACCGTGTCTGCCAGCGGTCGGACCAAAAGCCCATCGACGCTTGCGGCTGATAACGATGGTCCGTGTACGATCTCGCTGCTATCTGAAAAACAGGATGGATCGGTACAGACAATTTTAATGTTTCAGGGCTGTATAATAGCATTTAAAGTTATCTCGACGCCAGAACAGATTTAGCAAGTCCCTTTAAGCGCGTAGGGTTCAAATAACTGAGGACAAGAAAACGAAGATACACTTGGTTGCCAGAGTGGCAACTAATGAGACAATTAACCGGGTAAGTGATCCAATTGGTCCGTTTCGACATGGTCGGATCCCGGCAACTAGATTAATTGCCAGATAAGCGTTCGAGATCCACGAAACGGAGATCGTTTACCTATCTCGGATCTTTCTTTCGGCTGTTCAAAGACTGTGCTTTGATGTCGGAGCCAGGGAAGCGACCAAGCGAAAGGTTAAAATATGAACAGGGATAAAAGGTAAGCTTCTGCGAACCCGAGATGGGATCTGTCGGTGAAACCAACTGAGTAGAGCAAGAGAAGGAGAGAAAGATAGAGAGAGAGAGAGAGAGAGAGAGAAAACGGGATGAGTTCAGCAGCTAAATAACACAGAATTGATGCGAAGAGAGATTTAAAGAGTAGGAGAACGTCACAAAAACTGACGCGCTAAGAGGATCGGTCAATGGACCCTGAATCCGCCGTATCGTCTTGCCCTGCGCGTTGTGTTATATTGCTATAACCATCTGATGCTTCTCTAGTTGCTTTAATAATTAACTAATACGAATTAGTTTATTTCTTCTGGCATTAGTATTGAATTAATGTTAGAACTCTCAGAGGTGTCAACAGCATTTTAAATTCTATTGAAACTATAAAAATGTCATTACAGAGAATATAAAGCTGCAGCTTTCAGCATCTTGCAATTTTTGTGAGCCTTTTGTGGACGCTGATTCAAGTAGTTCCCCAACGTCAAGCGATCTTCGTACGTTGTCGTAACATTCGTCAAGGCGACACAGAAGATCGCCGAAAGTTTTAAAGAAAATTGCAGGCTTATTTGACGAGGTGCAACGACTGCGGGGCGCCTAACAGGGCCGCATCTTTCCAGGCCGATTGCGAGGGTGTCGCCGATATAAATAGATATCCGCGTCCGCGCGAAGATGCGGCCCTACGTTGCCGAGTTATTTTCGAGAGGGATTGCCACGCTCGTCACAGTTCTCGGCCTCAGTTCCAACGAGTTTCGTTCGGCAAGAAGCTGCTGCTTCTTCGGGTCGCGCGACGAACAAACGCTGTTTACCTCGCGAGCAAAACGACACCGACACCGGTCGATTGTCACGGTTCCGCGGTTCCGCTTTGTCCCCTTGTGCCTCTTTGCTCTGTCTCCGCAACGACGATACCTACGAAAAAGGACAGTTACTTAATCGGTGCTCTGCGAACTCGATAAGAATAAATTAAAACGCTTGGCCGGATTGGGAGTTTCTTGAAATAAATCGTGTTCACTTAAGAACTTATGTTCCGCCGAAAATAAATACCGATGAGTCAGTCATCGAACTGTAATAGTGAGGATCGGTGAGTTCCCTCTCTCTTTCTCTCTCTCTCTCAAGGATATAAATTCTGTGGATTTAGATCTACCTCAAGGATCTAAGTCGATGATTCTATCCTAGCGATGTGAATCGTTTCCGGCACCAGCTCTGGAAATTATAGACAAGGTATTTTTCTGCTCAAGACAATAGGAATTGGCTGCTATGATTAGGTTTTCAAAGATAGACTCCAAATTCAGTGGACTATGAATAAACGTTACCTTGCACTAAAATAATATTCAATTGCAAAAGGAATGTCTATAAAAGCGAACTGACCGGCCAAGGTATTTGAATAGTTAATTTAGGTCTTTTCTACATGTCCCTTGTTCTATTTTCCAAATCAAAAGACAAATGTAAAAGTTAGACTAGGGTAGAATTATTGCTCGCACGACTACTTCTAGTATGTCACTGGGAACCTGCTGATGGCAATTGTCCTTGTGTCTAGGAGTGTAGACAGTCGAGGATGTTCAGCTCGTTGAGACTGACGACCATGCGATCGCACAAGAGCCGAGCCAGGCCTGGTAGCGTGGCTACATCAGCCAGTTCCGACTCGGCCAGGGCAGAGGACCTTACTTCTCAGGTCTACCATCCAGCCAGTTTCCTGCTCCTGGACGATTCTGACATCCCCGTCTCGGTGCCATCCGGCGTGTCTTCGAAGGTCGCTCAAGTCAGGGTCGAACGTGAAGGCGGTAGCCTCGGCGTCACCCTCAGGGGCGGAGTCTCGAGAGCGTTGGTAGTCACTGGCGTGAAGTCCGATGGACCTGCGGCGAAAGAGGGAAGAGTCAGGCCGGGAGATAGGTTGCTGGCTGTCGACGATACAGAGCTGAGAGGTCTGAACCTGGCGGAGGCTCAGAGAGCGCTCAGAAGAAGCTCGGACGCGCCGGTAGCATCGCTGACGATTGAGTACGACGTCGCAAATATGGAAGAAGCTAGGGCAGCTACGTCCGGACCTCTCCTGGTACAGCTTGAACGCGGTTCTTCTGGTACACCTTCCTCTTACTATTACCGTCCACGCCAGACAGAGTATTCAATAAATTTGTTCAACAATTGTGATATCATACGTGTTAGATAGATGAGAAGGACTAACATGTTACAACACGAGAAGTCTCTTAAATGTTGTTTACTTCGCAAAATTACAGACATGATCAAATACTTTTCGCCGGGAGTGTACAAGAGAATTAGTAGTACGCGCTGATTTCTAGTACTTTGAACAACCGCCGCTCTCTCAGTTGGGCTTTTTCAGTCGATTCACAATCTAAATAAACTACTGCGGCACTCGATAAAGTGCAAACAGTATACCCACCGAGTAATTATAGACTGTTGGGGTAACTAAATAAAGATTGCGGCTAAGTCTTTGACTGTTTACATCGGTACACTTCCACGAACCAAATGCGAAGGGTCCGGGTTCTATTTCTGACCCTAATTACCCCGGCTCTTGAGCTTGTTAGAACTCCTGGTTCAACCCCTGCGAAAATGCTACTGACGCTATGGATACGTTTACAGGAGAGCTTGGGTTGACAGTCAGAGAGACGGCGAACGGAGTTTACATAGAGAGTCTACGGCCAGCTAGCACGGCTGATCGGTGCGGCGCTCTCCAACCAGGCGACAAACTTTTAGCAGTCGACGAGACGCCGATTCAGGACGCTGTCATGGCAGCAAAGCTGCTCAGGAACAATTTCGACAGTTCACGTATCGCCAGACTGCAGATCCTGCCCAGGCCACCCAGCGCCTCTCAGAGAACGGTCAAGAGGAGGGCGCAGCCGCAGGCTCAGCAATCCTCTAATCAGACCCTGCAGACGAAAGAGAGTCTCACCGTTGTTCTGAGACCCGATCATAAGGGATTTGGTCTGGCCTTGAAACCTGCCGATGATCGTATTGGTTACGTCGTCAGCCTTTTAGAGGCTGGAGGGCCGGCGGAACGCAGCGGAGTCCTGCTACCAGGCGACAAGGTTTTGGCGGTGAATCGGAGGTTCCTGAGGGACTTGCAACCCGCCGACGTCAACGCTATACTGGAAACCTCGCAAGTTGTGAGTTGCAATTTCTTTTACATACCTATTGTCACTAACGCTATTGATAGAACTCTCTCTCTCTCTAATTTATTACAACAGATTAAACATAGTTACTTTTGACAGATTGAGTTAATGATCGAGTACAAGGTCGGTGGACCAGTGGTGCCTAGCTCAGGAGTATTCACTGTGCGAGTAGCAAGGCCTGTTGGTGGCCAACCGGACGTAGGCTTAACAGTGAACGAGGATCTGATCATCACGGAGGTCCGTAAGGGATCTTTAGCTTACAGAACAGGCAGCCTAGCTCCTGGCGATAGACTACTCGCGATAGACGGACAAAAATTGGATCCTGGCGATCTTAGACAAGCAGCGCAATTGCTGCACCGACCGGGTAGCTCGGTCATCGCGCTGACCGTCAGGAAACCGGACCCGGTTTCGGAGAACAGGTACAACTTTGTTCAGAATACTCCTAACTGTTCATAGAACAATTCAGAGATCGACGATAATTTATCTGTTCTCATCAAAGCTCGTAGGGTTTCCTGGGAAATTGTCTAGCAACAGTTAGATGTAGTATAACAATAGATAAATCGAGAATCAGATGGAAGGATAATGAGTATTTTTGCAGAGACTCCAGTATAGGAAGCGACACAACTCAGCAATATTCTAGCGGACTTCTACGGCCAGCAAGAGGAAGTCTTCCTAGTGTGGACAGTGCGGTGGATTCTTGGGGAGAGCTGGGAGAGAACAGTGGAGTTGGTCCAGAGATTCTGAGACTATGGGATACTGCATCTGTGGACAGCGGTCAGCTGGATTTGCCTATGCCGCCATATCCTGGGTAATAAAAATACACTACCTCTAATTAATGTGCTAAACGGTTTGATTGAAAATATTGACAAAAAAAGTAATGTATTAGGCCACAGGAGCGTAATAGCTCAGACAGACCGCAGCAGATAGTGCATGTATCTCTGCACAAGGATCCAGTTTATGAGGACTTTGGGTTCTCAGTGTCTGACGGACTATATGAAAGGGGTGTCTACATAAATCGTTTGCGACCCGGTGGTCCCTGTGACGGTGTCCTCAGACCGTATGACAGGATCCTAAGAGTGAACGAGGCCAGTACCGAGGACTGTGACTGCTGTCTGGCTGTTCCCTTGATTGCTGCAGCCGGTTCAAGGTTGGATCTGACCATTGCCAGACCGGTGTCTCCCGTTAACATCATGAAAACGCTATAGGACGAGGGATCAGAGAGAAACGTTGACGATTCAAACTGAATCAATCAACGCCACGGTGAAGATGGTTATCTGGTTATATTTTTTTACACACCTGTATTTTATTTATAAAAATAAATGTATAGATTGCTTTTAGCTAGATCATCTTCTCCTGCACACAAGATCACGCACGCGACACACCTGAATCATTTTAATATTCCACCAAAACTATTCGTTTATATCTAACGAGAGTGGTATAAAGTAGGGGATGTAGCGAATAGTTTCTTTTCCTCTTGTTTTGAAAATTAATAACTAGTCACATTATACCTAACTGTAATTACCAGAATGTTTCTAGAATGTCTTATCGCAAATCATACTCGTTTTTATCGCAGTTAGCTAACTAGCTATGAAAGTAAAATGACACGTTATCGATGATACACGAATACCGTTGCTCTCTCTCTCTCTTTCTCATGGTATCGTATTTAAATAAATTCAATCGCTGAAACCGACTCGCTCCGATTTACCCTGGTCATCGGGCCGATAGGAATGTTATCGGATCCAGTAACTGAGAGGCTTCGATGCTAATCGACCCAGCAATTAGCAATAAACATTAACAATCTCGAATTAAACGATTTGCCACCTTGCCAGCAGGTCTGCTCTTATCAGAATCAAGAACATTGTCAATATAATACTAAAAAATACAAAACGGAAACAGATTAATAGGCAAATCACACCTTTGTGCATCATATCATTAACATTCATAAAATAAGTGTATATGTATATATATCGGGTGTTTCGTCTATTCATAATTGGCAGATATAATTTTTTCTGAAGATCATAGCTAAATTACGCCTTTAAAGAAAATTCTTCCTAATGTTATAAATATAGTACAACTGTGATGAGAAAATTCTTTGTGAAACAATAAATAAGGCAGTTGTCTAAAATCTAGAACCTAGATGACTCCTTCTTGCAGAGACACCCTACATGTATATGTATGCAAATATACATATGTACATATCCACATATACATTTGTTACCATACGAATTTTCATTTGTACATCCCACCTAACTTATCGCGATGTTCTATACAAAGAAGCGTTATTCCTCGGTTTCTCTATGCCGTTGAGAATAAATAAATAACTGATACAAAATCGCCATGCTAAAAACACCATGGCCAGGCAGAGGAAGCTCGCGCGAGCTTGTCAGTGAAAAAGTGATGTAATTATTCGGACTAGACACAAAACAATTCCTGCTTCGAGCCAGCCCATCCGTTTCCTTTGAAGGAACTACTAGTACCATTACGATTGTCTTCGTAATATGTGCTTCGGTCTTTCTCCAACCGCTGATCGTACTTCGCTTTGTTGTAACATAGCACCCCGACGATCGCCAGCGTCATACCCAATATATTTATCGATGTTACTGGATTGCCTAGCACAAGCAAAGTCACTGCGATCACGAATATACGCTTGCTCGCGCTAGCTACCGCGTACGTTAAAGGAGTAACAATGGATATCACGGAAAACGCGATGATGTTCTGAAACCAATTCAGCACACCATCTAGGAGTAACAGGCCTAATACATAATAACTTAGATCCGCCAATCCATGAGCAATGGGATCGTATATTAGCTGCCTCAGATCATATATCAACCATATAGGCAAAAAAAGGATAAGCGCTAAGCGTCCCAAAATAAATAGAAGTCTTAGATGATGTATTCCTGTGTCCTGCAACACCTGAAAGTAATAGAACAGAGTAAACACAACATAGCTCTAAATCTACACTATATACATTATGAGTACAGTAATAGATACCTTCTTGGAATAAATATTTTGCAAGGAGAATGCCATTGTGGATGCTAAGGCACTCAGGAGACCTATCATGTTGAAACTGAGCTCTGTCAAAGTGGCAACACCCACTCCAATTACAATCGGAACCAAACTAAGGTACACCTTCCATGTCTGCTTTTCTCTTAGAATTATTCTTGACAGTAATACCGTGAAGAAGGGCATTGTAGCCTTCACTGGGACAGAGCCAAACTTCAGTTAATATATGAGATTGACGAAATTAAAAATAAGATAACGCGCTTGAGTCTCCAAAGTGACCACATTTTTCAAGAAGAATTTTTCAATTATCGTTGCCGCTAATATCATAATTAAGTTAATTTCTTTAAAAATAAACGCGGATCAATGCGTCGCGATTTAAGTGTCAACGATCGTGATAACTAAAATGTATATAATAAAATAATAAAATGTAAACGCTAGAGTTATCTAACAACTGTTGTCGTTAACTACGTGAAGCTAAACACTTCGTAGCATCAAGTGAAGGTCGGTTGGTTTTATTTTTGAATGCTTAAAGCGCGGGGAAATGGTGTACACGTGATCATAGAAATAGCGTTGTTTCATACCAGTATGGACATACGAAACAGGTACTTTCCAGATGCTGACGTGGCTGAAGACGTTCGCCACGAATTTTCCCAGCGCAAGAGGCACGATCAGCCGCAAATAATAACCCCAAGGGATCTCGGTTGAATATTTCCGTACGCCCCACATGTTGAAAAACGGGCCGGAGTAGACAGTGATCGAGGTTAGCTGGACCATTGTCACTGTCAACGGATAGGGAAATTCCGAGAGCAACATTTTGCCCACCACATTGCTGGTACTCGAGATCACGTACCAAATCAGACAGAGAAATAACGTCGTTACCACTTCCCGGCTGTTTCGGCGATCGTTCATGACTGCATCAATCGAGAAGACGAATCTCCAAAGAACTGCAGCGTGTCGTTCTGTCGTTATATCACTTCATATGTGTCGACCACCACCCGTAATGATAGTTACAATACTGAGAGAGTACCTACCAGTGGATACTCGACAATGTGCTCACTGTATTAACAAGACCACCTCGAATCGACAGTGTGCTTACTGTACTAACAAGACCACCTCGATTCGACAGATGGAATTCGAGCACCACCATGCCAGCTGCTACCTACCACCTTGTACACTCTTTTACATTGTTACAAAAGCTCTCAAATACCTGAGACCGCTTTACGATTTTCCTCCAGTAAAGTAGGAGTAGGAGAATTATCCATCACAAATACGATTGGATGATTTCAATGGTTTCCACTGACATTCCATTAGTATCGTCCAATCCGATTTTTAAACCTCTTCGCAACTTGAAGCAGATTCCGAACAGAATCTATAATACCATTGGACACACTGGACGCCAATGGGCATACTGGCTTTGAGTAAATAATCCAAAAACAACCAGGCGTACCAGTGCTCTGCTATTATACGCCCTATACATTTTTCTCCTTCCCCCAATCAAGGAACACTGTCAGGTTACAAAAAATTAAATTAATTCCCAGTACATAATGTGCTTTGAAGTAGAACCACGCGAACGCAATTAGTAAGCAGTAAAACGTTCAAACCTCTGTTCAAACAGTAGCACATCTGGTGACGGCATTTTGAAGCTTCGATTAGAGTCTGTACAGCGCTAACTATATAGCGATAAAACGACGAAACTGCAAAAAGTTTCTTGATTCTGCCACAAACGTCGCTACTGTCATTTAATAAATTGTGCTATTCATGAATACTAGAATTCAAATCACGCTTCATCATTGTGTTTTGGGCTATGTAATTTAAATTTCTAAAAAAACCATTGTCCAAAAAAACCATTACTAGTAAGGTAACTAGTAAGGTAACTACTAACATTACATAACTACCTCCATCACTATTAAAAATCTATTATAACTTAAATTTATATGGCTAAGAAGACACCAGCTGTCCTCCATGTATCTCTCTGGAATCACATTTTTTTCATCAGTGCTACCAATATCGTTATTATTGTGTTTAAAGATTAATTCCGTTACGAGACTGTAATACATTTAAATTGTAATATTAATTTATACATTATCTATGTACATAAATTGAAAGTTTAATGCTATTAAAATGTCAAAATAATAAAATCAAAAATATTATGCAATCGATCAAAACCGAATGTTCCTGTTTTATTCTTGTATTTCGCTCGAAAGCTAATCACTTTTTCTTCGATTTAATGTAGCAATGGTCTCATCTGTTACGGTCTTAATTGTTCAATGTAGGGAATTCGGTATGGTTCGGATGCCCGTGGAGCGCTGAACAGCTCTGCTCGTGAAAGGTTGTTGAGTGAGGTACAAACTTTGAATACTTTTAGCAAAGGTACTTTATTTATAGAGCTCTAAGATGTACTTTCTTTGACTGTCGAATTAAATCTGAGGTTTTTTGTTTAGTTCTGCATTTTCTTCCAGCTTCTTTTCCTTCCCTCCTTCTTAGCCAATAGGAAAATTAGCTGGGCGCTGGTGAATTTGCTGGACGTTGATTTGTCGGCCGGTCCGTCTTCCGGTTGCAGCTCGAAGATGGTTGGTGGTTCGACGGTGCGCATGCGGGTGGTAGTGAGCGGGAGTCGAGCGCGCAGGGTTGAAAAGCCCGCCGAAACGAACATTGTAGGGGTGTGCCGCGCGCGAAGATTTCGTCTCGAGGACTGAGTAAGAGAGAGAGAGAGGTCAGAGAGGGTTCCGAGCTCAACGAAGAATTTCGTGGAAACTCTCTCATTATCTCCTTACATATTCTCAGTTATTCCTCTCGGCCGATACTGTATCTCTATATAAATATACGATATAAATTTGTATTTACATTTGAACTTCCCTCTTGTCGCCATTAATTGAAAGGTTATAGTCTAATAACGCGGTCGTAATATAAACTAGTGACTATGTTCGCGTCGCTCATGAAACGTGATAACGTAACACATCTTATACGATTTTGAAATATGTGGTTATAAAAATATTGTCATACTTTAGGGTTGGCTATCATGATTACACGTTTCTATTTTGCAAATATCCATGATTAGTGCCCGAGTATTTCCCCCTGATAGGGATGTCCCGTTTTGCAAAACATTTTGTAGCACTTCCTGGTGGGTTTCCAAAGCTGTACTAGTTTGCATTGTTTTCAAGCAAGTTGTAAATATAACATATGCAAACATTTAATCATTTGATACATTGACAACAAGTCAGAAGTGACGAAATCTCGTGATGTGTAAGCACATACCGCGATATATATAATGGTACGTTAAGTTTATTATATTTTGATTTTTAACACAGGAAAATTTTGTAATACCCTTCTGCTTCCTGACTTCCAGGAAATTTCGTGGCAAATTGAACGATTTAATTATATAAAAAGATTGCTGCTAAATGGAGTCAGAGACCCTGTTACCATTCAAGAATTTAAAGAAATTAATAGAAAATAACATTGGCAAGCCAATAATAGAATGCAAACGGGAATTTACATTGACACAGCAATTTCCCAGTAGAGTACCTAATAAAAGACCATCATCTGAGTCAACAGTATCACAGGCTTCAAGTAATTTGTTGACTAATGGAGGAGTTACAGTAAACATGTTAAAGAAAATGAGAATACGAACACAAGATGGCAAAGATCTTGGGGAATGCAATTTGAAATGTTTACCTCCGGAGTATCTGAAGGAGACCATTGTTTCTAATAGTTTCCATTTGTCGAGGAACAGAAATTTGCCTATCACCCTTTTTTTTGAAAATGCAGCAAGAACTAAAAAAGCATCACAAACACAAAACTCAAAGATTTTAGACAATGATGTCCGGTATATAGATCATAATAACTTAGACAATAGTACAAATGAAAATCATCATAATAAATTTCATAATGTAATAACAATACAAACAAATCAGGCTCTGATACTACCTAAAGGTAGTAAAGTTATAAAAAGGAAACATAATTTGTATAATGCCATTGTTAAAAAAAAATGTATTTCAGATAATGAAATATCTAAAGAAAAGTCTATTTCTGA
Source organism: Augochlora pura (assembly GCF_028453695.1). NCBI lineage: Eukaryota > Metazoa > Arthropoda > Insecta > Hymenoptera > Halictidae > Augochlora > Augochlora pura. Next base: position 35,328,222 of record NC_135778.1, read on the forward strand.
CACGGTTGTTATAAAAAAAAATACAACCATTGGCAATAAAGTTACAAAAGGAAAGACCAGCCCTAACAATGCAATTCCAAAATGTATGGCTAGTTCAAATAATATAACTATGAAAGAAGAGGCAGATTCTGACGATTTAGAAGCATCCATCTTCAAAGAAAATACTATTAAAACACATAATTTTAAAGAGAATACAACAGAAACAGCTTTTGCAAGAATTAACATCTTAAGAAAACCTAAGAAGAAAGTCAGTTCAATAGAACAATCAAACAAACTCCCAAAAAAGTTAGTATTAAAGGATGTCCAAGAAAGATTAGTATCTTTGAAATATGTTCCAGAAATGCAAATGTCTAAAAAGTCTGTCCTAGAAAAATTAATATCTAAAGATTGTGTTACTGAAAAATTACCATTATCTAGGAACACTGTATCTGAGAGATCTGTATTAAAGTGTCAAACACCAAAGATACCTGAAATACGAACTAATACTGTAAAAAAACCTGGAACAATGTTGCATGAGTCAGAAATGTCTCTAATAAAAGATAACACATCAAAATTGAAAGAATCCTTAATGCAATCCAAATTTCCAATAGTAGCATGTGAAAAGCTTATTATACCAAACAAAAAGATTACCGTTAATGGAATCGATCGAATTATTAATAAAATAAATAGTGATAAATCCAATTCTTCCCTCTCACATTCGGAAGGAAAAAATGAAAGTGGTCAATGTCCAAATGTAACAGAGGCTTGTAAAGTGCAACCTACGAAAGACGCAGTTGTTGGAAACGAGGTTCAAACTAATTCTAATTCCAAAAGAACATTTATTGAACAAATAGGTTGTAATGCTCAAGAAAACAATTATAAACCAGTGACTGCGTTGAATGAATCTAAAAATAAAGACCCATGTTTCGAAGGCATTGATAATAGTAGAAATAATAGCAAAAAAATAACTGGTAGTAGATTAAAACCACGGAATCTATTACAACATTGGGATATCATTAAGGAAGCACTGATTAGTGTGACAGATGAAGAACTTCGTGCTAAAGCTTTACAAGCTCTCGCGGATTGTGGTATAGGTATAACAAAACATGTACCAATTACTCCTCCAGAGAACTTGAAAACAGTTCGTGATTCTCAAGTACAAACCGATGTATTTGGATTACTTGAATTAGACAATTTTATATTAGTAACAGAGACTACACCCACATTAGCAAGAATAAATCAAAAGAATCACTCTGCAACATCTTCTATGATTAATTCAAACAAACTGCCACAAGATATCGATAACCAGCATAATAACCAGTCCTTAGATATGCATTCACTGTTTATAGAGGAACTTGATGAAATCAACAATTACTTTAATAACAATCAGAATAGTGTAGCAAGGGAAGTAGAACAAATTTTAACAGACCAAGCATGTTCATTGAAAAATAACCAAACATTATGTGAAAAAGTTAGCAGACAACTAAAATATGACTTTGAATCACTGAAAAACTGGGATGAAAAGGGAATGCTGTCTATACACAATGCAGTAATAGATGATGATATACAAGAAGTAAAAAGACTACTCTTAGTATTAAAAGCTTGTAGAATGGATATAGATGTATTAACAGCAGATGATAAGGTAAGCATGTTTTAGTTAACTTAATGTACAATAAAAGAAACTAAATATTAAAAACATCATCTTTTTTTAGACCTGCTTAGAATTAGCTATTCAGTCAAGTGCATCCGAAAATGTGGTGAAATTATTATTAGAAGCTGGAGCAAAACCTGTTTCATTGGAACCTCTACACGAATCTGCAGTACTTATAGCTTGCAAATTGTCCTCTCCTTTGCTATTAATCATGATACAATATGTTAAGGACCATGAGTTACTCAATAAAGTAGACGAACATGGTGGGTATATGAAATACAGAATTAAAATACAAAATTACAAATAAATCTTTTAAATTATTCTGGGCAGGGTTTGCTCCTCTACACTATTGTGTGATGTATGACAACTTGAAGGGAGTCCGTGCATTACTAGGAACTAAAATAAACATAAATTTGAGAGATAACCGTTCGGGAAGAACTCCAATCTTCCATGCCATTGAAAATAATCATATATCAATAGCACACGAATTGCTTGCTCATGGAGCTATTGCGAACATACCAAATTTCGCTGGACAATCCATAACGACTTTTATAGAAGAGACGAAGAGCTTGCCACTGAGGGCAGCATTGAAGCAAATGTTTTAGTTTGTATTAGTTTAGTTAGGTGAGTAAATACTATGCTCCAAAAATCACAGTAACTATGTAATCTCTAAATAAATCATGGAATATACAATAAAGCTATAATACTTTATTTAAGATCACTTAATTTAATAATAATATTTTCTGTAAAAATTGCTGAAAGTAATTTATTAAGTAGCAAAATGAGTCATTTTTAACTGTTTGTTAAAATATCTGTTGCGTGAATTTCTTTGTTACTAATTTTTAACAATTGTAATATTTTTAGGGCTAATTTACCCTTTCTTTTATTACCCTTGTAATAATTTATTAAACATAAGAAAGATTTATATTTATTGTGTGTATTTACATTTACTTGCATGTTTAAATATTGATACTTAACAGCTAACTCTAAGTAGGTCTAGGAAAAGATGATGTTTCTAAGTACAGCAAGGGATTAATTGACAAACTATTTATTATGAAATTACAAATTTTCTTCTGTATAATATTCGTGAAAATAATAAAACTATATATACCTTATTTTCCGTTAATGTTCGTGGACTTGTGTCCACCATTTATTGCATTTATTCAAGTCTTTCTTAATACTGCCAGTATAATTCCGAATTCACGTTTACTTAGCAGGGGTGTCTGAAACTATTAGAAACTTTTCTATCGCATAATGCTTTCTCAAGCGTACATCACAGGTATATAATTAAATAAATATTTCGTGTAAGAAATTTTCTCCTGTTTCGTTCTTTTAATTTTTCAATCTTTCCCCAGTTAGTCACGAAAACAATGTTATAATCATAATTATTCTACAATGGGAGCAAAACTAATTTGAATTAAATTGATCCAGCGTACCAAACTGTAACCGTAGATAAAAAAGACAGATAGACCCAACATCTTACAAGTTTTCGTAGTCCTAAAACTGCCTTATCGACTTGTACATTAATAATTCGATAATTAAAATAATGATAGCATAACTGATGACATTGTTTATCAATAATATTAATTTAAACATGTTCTTGAATGTTCTCACAGAGGTGTTAAAATAAATTGAATTTAACAAACGATCTGTTTATCGTTTCGAAATTACGTTATTGGGTGCATCTATTCATTCGTTGCACCGTGCTTATACACCTGTTATAAAATGGCCGCCAGTTTTCTTTGGTGATTGTTCGTATGTTTGCAAAGGTTAAAGTTGATTTTGATTTCACTTATCGGAATTTGACAATTGCGTTTGATTCACATGGATCTAGGAAGCAGACGTAAAAGTTCCGACAAAAGGTTAGTGAACCTTAAACGTTCATTAAATCCAATGAATGTTCCTCTCGGTGACGTTAATATACATATCTACTTGCTACTCGTTAATCAACAATCATTTGTTTGTTTTCTATAGCTTCGACACTGACGACGACTCTGATTATGCCATGATAAAACGTATCAAGATGGAACCCGAAGCTATATTGTCGCAAGAAGATGATATAATGGCTCAGTTGCAACAGGAAAGCTCAGATTTAGAAGTAGAGCCCAGTTTCGCGTTAGAAGGGGCCACAAACGGAGATGATTGCAACGAAGGTGTTTTAATACAACACATGGATATAAGGGAGCCTTTATCGACATTACGAAATTTATTGGAACAAAGACTTGGAGTTGAACTGACCGATTACTCTTTCTGGTTGCAAGACGCACAAATGGTAAACAATCAGAGAAACATATTAAAAATTTTCCTTCCGCTAGCAGTATTCTTTTATTTATGTACATTCCTTTAGCTAGAGAGTCATAAGAATCTGGTGGATCAGTGTGTGCAAGGGGAAGGACTGGTTCAAGTAAATGTTCAGATAAAAGCAACTCAAAGACGTATCAACATAGTTGATGTTCTGAAGCCTGCGGAAGACTACATAGAACTGGCAGAAAATACCAGTATGTATTAATATTTGTTCTACTCCATTTTTAAATTTCTCTAATGCAAAATGTTGTGTAGCAACTGCACCAGTTAACGAAGATAAACGAAACGTTATACGATGGATGGTGGATCCGCAATACAAAAAAGAGCAGGTATTATTTTTAGCAAGAATAATAGTAGAATCATTTGAATTAGAAGTTCAAACGTTAATGCTTTACAGGAACGTTTAAAAATTCCAGCCGATCCAAAGGATTGGACGCAGACACACGTGAAACATTGGCTTCAGTGGGCCGTGAGACAGTTTAATTTGGCTTCTGTAAGATTAGCAGATTGGAATATCACAGGACAGCAATTATGTAATCTCACGCTCGAAGAATTCCAGGCTAAAGTACCACTCGATCCAGGAGAGGTGTTTTGGACTCACTTAGAATTACTTCGGAAGTGTAAATTCGTCGGTATGCTTCGATTCATTGTAGCAGTCAGTTCTATTTATTGTTTATTTTAAGCATAATCCTGTTTTCGTAGCTGTTGTGCAAAAGGATCCTCCAGAATCGCCCACGGAAAACAGCATAGATAGGTCCATGAAGGTTCGAAATCAGAGAACTGCGAAGCCTAGACAACAGGTGAACCAACAGGCGCGAGTAGTCAGTGTTCCTCTTGAAAACATCGACACCACGCCGATTACTATAGCAACTTCTAGCCGTGCCGTTAACAGCGGTCAAATACAACTGTGGCAATTTTTATTGGAACTGTTAACCGATCGGGAACATAGAGGAGCCATTCAATGGGTGGGCGCAGAGGGTGAATTCAAATTAAATCAACCGGAAGCTGTTGCACAGCTTTGGGGAGCGCGAAAAAATAAACCTTCTATGAACTACGAGAAATTGAGCCGGGCGTTGCGTTATTATTACGACGGGGATATGATTTCGAAGGTTCACGGGAAAAGGTTTGTGTACAAATTCGTGTGTGATCTTAAGCAAGTCCTGGGCTATTCGGCTGCAGAATTAAGTCGACTAGTAGAAGAGGGTAGAAGGTACTTTTGATCGAATATTTTTCTATTACCGCAACGATCCCCACTGCCCACCCCACTGCCAGAGTATTTTGCATCAATTGTTGTATATACGCAGAATTACATTATTCGGTTATTGTTGAGACAATCAAATTGTACATCGAAGTATAAAGATTAATAAAAAAAACAGGAATAAAATTATATTTTTTCCAATTGTTTATCCTTCTTAGATTCTACGTTTTGTTTCACAATTTGAAAACTCCTGTCGGTAACTAGGTGCCGTTTTTGCTACGTAGTTCCCAGATCTGCCGCCAGAGGAATACTTAATAACATGAAAGTAAATCGGTTACATTTCAATCGTTGATCGTCGCTTTGAATATAAAAAACGCATTTACGAAAAAAAAAAAGAAACAGAGGAAATTTGAACTTCGAACTGTATTATTCACATAGGAATATAATCGTTTTCCATGACACGTTATGTTCGGATTACACCGAATTTCTGTCGACTTCATCGACGTTTCCGGTCGCTTTATGTTTTTTTTTCATATGTCTTATTTGTTTTATCTCTGATGCTAGGACTGACTTTTGATCGGCAAAAGGCAGCACTGATCGCCAATACCAGAGAATCTAGCCTGTGAGATATCGGTCGCGACGTCACAAGTTAGGGTCTCAGGGGACCGGCGACGCGGCAGGCTTTACAATCAGCCCGCCCGCCATTGCCCTTTCTTTTCTCTCATCTTTCACTTTCTCTCTTTCACTCATTCGCAATCACACAACACGCTATCTTCCACTGCCTTTCTAAGTACATGCCAGTGGTTCTACATCTGGCCAGCTGTTTACGGCAGGCATGAGCACGGATTGCCTTGTAGGGCCACTGCCATGGCCCGCTAAAAATCGAGAGCTATACGTATCTATTCGGAACGCTCTCACACACACAGAAAGAGAGAGAGAGAATGAGAGAGAGCAATACAGACAGCCTTCCGTCATCTTCTTTCTTTTAGGTTGCCTTAGGGACGAACGCGGAGCGTTCCCAGGGAAAAAGCGCGCTTATTGCCCATGCCTGCTTTAAGGAAGCAACGTGCAGTTATTTATAAGTAATAATAAACTGTAAATATACTGGAAAAATGAAAAAGGAAAAGTTGTAGTTTTCTTTTGAGACTACGTGACGGAGTATCGAAATTTTGTCTGTTTCCAGTGTTCTCCAGGGAAACAGTGATCCTAGTACATCGTCCAAGATGTCTTCTTTTTCACTTGTGCACTTGCCGAGGGTGTAGGTACATCCCAGAGTACATCACCGGATCTATTGAAACAGCTGACGACTTATGGCGGTGGCTAACTCTCACACATGCACACAAATTCACATGCATTCACGCACGCACACAACCGCGTGATGACAATAATCTTCTCCTTGGATTCTTCTCGATGGAATCATATTGGACGACGGAATGCTGCAACGTCGACGACCGGGAAAGTTAGCAAGTTGTACAGTGGACTTCGTATCTCGCGAATTTCCATTCCCTACTATACAACCTACTACCTCACCCAGGCGTCGTCGCTAATTATCCTCTTCTTTGTAACAATTCTTAACCCAGCTCTCTTTTATTTGGTCGGTGTTAACACCAAGCTGGTTGAGTGCCTCGCGCAGCACTGCCGGTGCTTTTTTATTGGGTTCAGTCATTAAGTTCCGTTACTATTTGTTAGAAACATTACTCATTGCCGATATAAGATGAACTTAACGGAATTTACTTATGACTTGACCTAATAAATAATAGTAAAAGAGAATGAAGGTAAACGCACGTTTCATTGGTCGAGAGAAGAACAATCAAACGTGGAAACGATATCCTAACTGAAGGGGTCTTATAAGCTGACACTGTGCTTTAAGTTCTGAACCGATTGTCGTGTAGAGAGGGTAAATTGTAATTGAAGGACTCAGCCTCAAGTTCAACAACGACTTTTCAAGGTCTGCTTACTTTCTCTCTCTCTCTCTCCCTCTCTCTCTCTCTCTCTCTCTCTCTCTCTCTCTCTCTCTCTACACGGCAATTGGTCTTCCTAATTCTAGTCATAGGTCCTCCCGCTTGGAGAACCGGAAGCGTTCTTATAGGAGAGCAGAAGGGTGTCAAGGGGAGGGAGAAGGGTTCCGCCGAAAAGCTTAAATGCTGGCCTGACTACATGTACCGGTAGATAGGAGCTTGCGGTATACATATAAAAAAGCCCACAAGTTCGGATCTACGGGTTAGTATCATCAAGTATAGCTGATAGCGGCTATCTCTGGCTAGCTTCACGATGTTTCCCAGTTCTTCCTCTCCGCCGCAATATCTAAAATAGAATAAAACGCACTTAAAACCGTTACAGGCACATTGTGCGACATCTCACGTTACCATTTGAATCTTCAGGATCAAGCATAGCTTTAGCCAATTTGTATATTACAAAGGATTATTACAAGTATTATAGAAGTTCATCGGTTTTAAATATGGATCTCGATAGAGACTGATAATTTCTAAGAAGCAAACATAATTTTGGCAGTAATCTGCGATGGCCAGTAGACGCTTGATCCTGGGAGTAGCAACGAGGGCAGTCAATGTAATTAACAAAGTTGAAGGAGTCTTTCTTAACACGATAATCGAACAGCATTGTAACTGTCGCGGCACAGAGAAATCATTGAAATTTGTTTCCATGTTGACTCTCCTCTTGCTTCGAGAGTGGCCCCTTCGTGATATCGATGAGAGAAATTTAACGTGATCCTTCGCGAGTTTCTCACGCACGAGCCCTGGCCTGGCCACGCCGCTGCCATGCCGGTTAGAGATCAGAGGGGCATAGAAAAAGAAGGCCGGGGATCCTACAAGAAACAAAACCAAGAGAAAGAACAAGAGGAAGAAGAAGACGAAGAAGAAGAGGAGCAAGAATATACAGGACAGAGAGAGAGAGAGAGAGAGAGAGAGAGAGAGAGAGAGAGAGAGAGAAGGAGGCGGGAGAGTTGGTAGACTCTGACGTTGTAAAAATCCCCGGGCTGTTCCCTCGTAGACAGTTGAATGGCCTCTGCGAGAGCAGCTTTCCTTGCGCGGCCCTAAGGGATGTTAGGCACCGTTTCCAACTGACCGATTACACTCCTCTGCTCGTTCCCGGTTATTTCGCTTGACTTACGGACCTCAGCGTACCTAAAACATGTCATAAATTAGACAATAAGTCGGGAACCAGCCTGTTAAGCGGATCTTCTCTCCGACCGATATCGATTAAACCTGATTGATCGTGAGACTCAATCCTGATCGGAGGATATAGATACGTTCTACCGTCTTTTCTCATTGTAGATGCAACGCTATCGTCTTCTCACTGTGATAGTTGACATTTAAAGCGTTCTACGCTATTTGTTGCGAACGAATTTTAAGGACAGCCGAGTTTAAGGGCACAGCGGTAACTCATCCTTTGCTTGATCGTCCTCCACGGTCTCTCCACCTACGATAAGAAACGAACACTTTCAATTTAGACGCCTGGGAGTCACTTTGGTACCTAATGGTTATTCAGGGCAGCGGAAGCAAGAATAACATTAGGTACCATATAGACGGTAATAGGTATTTACATGAACAAAAGAACATATTCTAAAAGAATTATTTGTAGGGTCTTCAACCCTGGAGAAAAAGCTCCAGAATCTAGGAGGTTGAAGTACCATGAAAGTAGGATAGCTAGAGGGAGATCAGAAGTCCTCTTCTTCAGATTTTTCTTTCAGCGAGTAGAACGGAAAGCTGTACGGCAGAGAGGGAAGAAAAATGCAGATAGAGAGGTAGAGCAGGGGACAAAGGAAGAAAAAAGACAGGAAGTTGAGCGAAGCGAGGAGAAAGGAACGGAACAGCCATGAAGTGGAAGAAGAGGATGGAAAGCGGCTAACCCGGACAGGGACGCGGGGGTAGAGACGTAATCACAGGGGCGTTGAATTAGGGATGCATCCGAAGGGAGTGGGGAATCCGAGGATGAAGGGGAAGGGGGCAGTCGACGGTAGAGGACCGGGGTCACCGCCATATTATATTTAGCGAGACGCAGCCGTGTGAATGAACTGCATATCCCAGGGACGAGAACGCGCATTCTAACAGACTCTTATTTCGCATGATATTCGGACAAATTGATTACGCGAGATCCTAGTGAGCCCTTGAAACTATTCTAAATTCGTTACGATCTGCGAGCCTGGACCCCGAAACCACAAGCAGCAAACTCTCTCTCTCTCTCTCTCTCTCTCTCTCTCTGGCAAAGACCACTTCTCCATGTTTACTCGCGTCTATACAGTCTATGATGACAGCAGCTTAACTTTTCTATTAAACAGACAATCGACAAGCTGTAACATCAGCTGAAATAAGAAGGAATTGCAAACGCGGTAATAGGAACAATGAGAATCCAAAATGGTGCTCGATTGATCTGTGATCCTATACTTACAGCAAGTTAAAAGCCGTACAACATTGAAAGGGAGAGAAATGTTAATCCGCATTGTTTTTGCATAAAATATGCTAGGATATTTAGGTTTAGAGTTCCCGAGAAGCTGATTCTCTACAGTATAATCCAGATTGACAGGTTATGTCAGGTTATGTTGTGGTTATTGTAACTTATAACTGATGGAACGATCGTAACGTCCGGTGGGTGCAAGCTACGACACATGTTCCGATAAATGTCCATTGTTCCTGGTTTTACCCTATAAACAATACACACCGCCTGTTTTCGAGCGAACTGCGAAAAGGACCTAGCAATGCTAATTTGAAACGATCCTCCCTGTTACAAGGTTTTTCGTCGGCTATTATATTTCCTATAAGTTTGTCGGATTCTATTGCATTTTCATTCTCTTTACTCAATTTTCAGCTACGAAGACCGCTCGAGTTTCATTAAATCGACAGGCAACAACTGATTATTCGCTGCCGGTAGGACATAGATCATTTAAAATTCTGAAGCTATAGCTTTAGGAAACAATTCCGCCTGGAATAGTTCTGTAACAATGCAATTACTATTTACGATTTCGCGGAGGGTTTAGTCCGACGAAGACAAGGTCGACGACTGATAGATAATGGACTCGATTGGATCGAAAGTGGCCGAACAGGTGGAAGCGCAATCTGGCACTGCAGACGGCTGACGCCACTGTAGCGTCATTCGGTGGTTCAACATTCTAAGATTAGCTTCTCCATTATTAGACAGATGGTGCGTTTACCCTTCGACGGCCTTTTGATATTTTACAATGCTTTCGGCAGAAATCGTCACCGACGGGGATCATATCCCGGGAACAATATTCAGGGTCTTCGGGAATGAATTTCCGGGGATCGTGGGGATCTTGGTCGACTGCACGCGCTCTAATACCCTAATCTATCGACGGAGATAAGCCCGTAGAAGCGGTTTATCCTGAGCGAGAAACAAAGGAAAACCTCGGCGAGAGAGAGAGAGAGAGAGAGAGAGAGAGAGAGAGAGAGAGAGAGAGTAGATTGCGGCGAGGAGAGACATTGCCGCGGCGCATTTGAATATCCTGGCGAACTCGCGTCGCCCATAGAACTGGTCAATCCTGTCCTGCGGGAACGAGAAACACGAACCAAAAAGAACTAGCCTGGAAGCGTGTATTCGCGTCCCGAGAAGCTATCGGGCTGGCTGCGTGTATCGGTCGACGTCGATGCCGATCTGTACATTCTAGAAAGCCTAGCAAAATCGGATCGAGCTCATCTTCCACAGAATGCGACATAACTCGAAACCGTTTTCGAATCGTGGACATAATTTGCTGCTCGGCGAATCCTTCTACCAAAAAGGTTACTGTTTACCGGATAAACTATTTTCTACTCCGCTCCGGTGGAACTCGGAGACCTCTACCCGACTGTTGCAATGCAGCCCTAATTCATAATTCTCGTTATTCTCAACGTTTTCTGCAGTTTTATTGGAAATGGTCACCGCTCGATCGCAGTTACCATATTGATAATTTACTTTCTACGACGCCGTTTGAATCAGGCAAAATTAATAATGCAAAAAAGTTAGCTTAGGAAATGTATACGTTGGACAATGCTCGTCACTCACAATCAGGAAATCAAACGATGTTGAACAGAGAGTGAGAAAGGGGGAGAGCGAGAGAGAGGGGGGGGGGGGGGGGGGCAGAAAGAAAGGAGGGGGGGGGGGAGCGAGCGAGAGAGAGAGAGAGAGAGGGGGGAGCGAGAAGAGGATAGAAAAAAAGGGACACCATAGCTCGATTTAGTACTCCCATACGCCTATCCCCGCCCACCACATAGAGCAAACCGACCAATCACCGGCACGCGTTCTACTAGAGACCAGCTAGATCGAACGCACGTTGTGTGCACTCTCTCTCCCTCTCATCTCGTCGCTCACGAATTGCAGGCCTGGATGTATTCAACGGTGTGCACGGTAGCTAGGCCTCCTAGAGAACCCAGGACGGTTCGATAGCCTGCCCTCGCAACGATTTTTCAAAATCACTTGGCTTCCCGCGCTTTCCTAATTTATCCGCGACACCCTTAGAACGAATTCCTCGCCCTTAACGTCAACTTTTAGTCGACTCTCCGAACATCTTCTAAAATTCAGAAGATATTATTTTCTGTGCAGAAATGTTCAATAGAATTATCCAGATAGTTAAACATCGACTAGAACTATGCAGCAGGTTCGCTCGATTCTTCTACTATCAGCACAACGCTCTACCGTTTTGCGGAAGCAGCGTTCCCTTGTCGATGGCCGCCAGCCATTCTTCTTCGGACGGACGCCATTTTTATTAGCGTGGAATATATCGCAAGCCTGGGTCACCGCGATTATTAAAAATAGCGACGAATGAAGCCACGAAGCCTTCTGAATCATTACAGAACGCGAAAACAGATTTTCGTTTAATGAGCAAAGTGTTTTAATTAACGAACAGATTTGAAAGTGTTGGGCAATCGCCAGCCTTGTTCATAGACAATTTTTTAACTGTATATCAATCGATTTTCAGGTAAAGGAACGACTATGGAAGCATGGTGAAAGATCAGTGTATCGCGCGGCGAAGGAGAGGAGGTAAGAACAGTATAGTTTTCGCTGCTTCCATTAATGAAACACGATGGAACGAGTCGATGGTACTCCAAGCGTCGCGACGGTGACCCACGCCGGCCGATATTGAATTATCTCTCCACGAAATGACGGGGATCACACCGATAGACGGAAGTTTATCGTGGAAAGAGGACCGCGTACAGAGAGTTTCAGCTCGTTATCGCCGCTCGTTTATTTGTATCCTGTCGAACGTATAATAACTTGTATCTTCCAACGTTTCCTACGGTGTGCCGCGGACACCAACACGATAATCGTTCAGTTTTATTACGCTCTCAACGAGACAGACTCCCCGAGAGCGGGATTACAACCCGTAAGAACGACGCCGCGAACCGATGCACGGCCAATTAGCCGTCTAAGCCGCGTTAATTGCACCTGTCCTAGACATCAACGGACGCGTAATTGTCCGGAACTGTCAACGTCGAGAGATTCGGCGACGGCCACCGCGACAGAAATATTCCGCGCGTTCGCTCTTTTATTTTCTTTCGAAATCGAACACGGCCGTCGTAAAAATCCACGGCTTATCTGAACGGTGAGTGAAAATCACGGCCGGGATTTTTATGGGGACAACGGGCAGGCACTTTACGACGCGTCGCAACCTCCGATCGATTCCATAACGCGTTCCTTTTGCCTTCTTTGTCTCCGATAAATTTATAAAACGTACTCTCTTCTTTTTTTTCTTTCTCCTCGTTGCGCACGTCGTCTTTGGTAAAAATACTGCGCCCACGAATGCGTACGCCGTGCTACGACCAATGCTGTTCACGTTCGAGCATTCGAGAACTCGTGGACGCGCTTTACGCTAATCGTTCGTTAATCAGTTGCTCCGGCGATCGAAGTTCCTCTTTAACGGGAACTGCGGTTTTCTGTGAAATTCGAGGAAACGAGATTAATTAAAGTACAGGTCGTCCGGTGGTTAGTGTCGACGGTACTGACCTGTGCCAATGCGCAGCTAGACGAGGGCTTCGTTGATATGGCGTGTGGAAGAGTGGAAGAGAGGTAGAGATAGATAGATAGACAGATAGATAGATAGATAGATAGATAGATAGATAGATAGATAAATAGATAGATAGATAGATAGAGAGAGAGAGAGAGGGAGAGAGAAATAATGAAAGGAGAGAGATAGAGAGTGAGCGAGATAGTTTGTATATGCCCCTGACGCGGTTGGAAATCGTGGCATTGCACGTTGCACCGGTTTGCAGCGAGGCGTTGCACGCGCACAGGCCACACGCAACGCACAAGGCTTGCGCCAGACAGTCTGTTGCACAACTTAGGTATTGATCTTGCCCGGAACTAGTTTCCGTTTCCGTGTTCAGCCCCGTCTTCGCCGTCTTTCCGTGAAAATAACCGCCGCACCACCGATCCACGATCGATCTAGAACCACTGATTCATTCTTCCAAAGCCGTCGTACAGTTACGCTCGAAGCTCCGAGAATCTGCTCTCTTCAACAAATATTAAACTCCAAATTAACTTCAACATCTCATGAACGATTCGTTTGGGTCAGAGATCAAGGTACTCTGGTCACCGAGCGAAAACCACATAATCGAGGCAAAAATTCGAGTTACCAACGTTCAACGTGCCCGCGATATCACCGAGCTGGCCAATGCTAGCTCGGCAGGACTGCAGATGATTTCAATGGCAATCGCCCGACGCAGAGGCAAATCAATAGGTATTAAATAGCGTGATATTGTATTACGGTAATGAATCAATCTACCGGGTCGCATGCACGTTCAGCAATAATCAAAATCTAAAACGAATCTATGCCGTTGGCCGATGTAATTTCTCGCGGGACTATTTGCGCTTTTTTTCCGGCTCTGATACCATGTAGTATGTACTCTGTGCTCTAGGAACTAGGAACTGTTTTCGACCGACGCGGCGACACACAGAGTTTCGAGCGGAGCGGGTCGGAGCGGAGCGACGAACAATCGCGCTGCAACAAGGAGCGAGCGCGAGTGCATTGCACCGCTGAGGTATTGATCTCGGTCGCTCGTGTTTTTTTCGGTCGGCTGTCCCTTCCTTGAACCTTCTCCCTTAAAGTTTCGCGGCGTCTAGCCTCTATCCTCCCGTTCTTTCTCGCGAACCGCATTTCCCTCTGACCCTCCTGGCCGGGAACCATTTCCAACTAGCTTCCGCTTCCGAAACGTTTCCCGACGATCCCCGATTGCTTCACAGGGCCCATGAAAAATCATCGTGCGAGCTAAATAATCAAAAAAATGTGCCAGAAACGTGTTAGGGATGTGTGTTTTATCGGGACCGATTTTCTCGGTTCGTGATTGAAAGAGATAAGTGACTATTTCATTTCTGTTTTAGACAGGCAAACGTGGACGAGCTTTTATTGTTCTTGAAAGAAGAATAAACAGTGGAAAATTGCGTCTTCTAATTGCTAACAATCGGGGACCGATTTATGTTACCGCTTCAGTTCTCAAGCATGTATCGATTGTTCGGTCGATCTTGATTTCCGTTTTTTTTCCACCTTTCCTTTCATATTTCTCTCGGATGACGCGTCGGTTCGGTCGATCCGTACCGCGTAACGCTAAATAGGCGAGAGATAACAGAATCTTCGTACTCCTGCATCCTTCAGGAATTCAATTTTTTTTATAGAAGACCGATTAATCCGTCAAAGTGATTCGAAGCTTAAAGTGCGATGCTCTTAACATTGCACGAAGTGAAACGATGTTTGTCTGAAAGAAATATTTGTTTGCCGTTTTTGTCCGCGGTTTGTAACACGCTGTTCAGAGAACTGTTTATAAAAACAGTGCCGGTATCCACCCACGATAAAGAGGCACACAATGGAATATCGCAGCCGCTTCTCTCGGAATTCCAAGCCATTAAATCGAAATAATCGTAACGAATCCTCGCCACTGCGCGGTAGGACAAAAGCAATTGTGATCGACTGTCGGACTGGTCTCTCTCTGTCATAGGTTCGAATGATTTCAAAAATGGCGGCCGACGACGGACTATCACGTAGTTTCGAAACCACCGAATTTATCTGAAATACAAGACCGTTAACTAACGTATCGGGCGGCCACAAATTTCTTTTCTTTATCGAACCGAAGCAATTTAAATAATTATTTGCGATTTATGGTTTTCGTTTTGACTAATCGATAACCGGAAGTGGATATTTGGCGCGCAGGTAGCACCAGCAACCAGGTTACATTTTCGCAACGGTCCCTTCTCCACGCAACTATCGGTCAGAAAATGTTACATGATTATTTATAACGCCGAAATATATCCAAAAAATTCTCTACTTTACGCAACGGATAAAAAAATCTAACAAGTATTCTTCGATACATTACAGAATTTGAACCGGATCATTCGACCAAAGAGAAACGCAATTACTCTCGAACTTTTATTAACCGAATGCAATTACGGCATAAATTTGCCATAGGTTTGCAATTGCAGTGAATTCTTACCGATTGCCCCCCTAGCTTCTAAACAAAAGTGGACAATTTGGCCGACTCGTCTTTATAGTTGTTGTTTAAATAATTGTATCTGCTCTTCTCTAATTCTCTATTTTTATTTACAGGTTAAGGGACAATTGAAGAAAACTTACTGTATTTTCTGCATTCGACAATTTTTCGAGGTGTTCACCTATAAAAATCCACGAAACTGAGATCGAATATTACAAGTTAGAATTTACGTGATCTTCAAAGATGAAATAATCGTATTTAACACGAAGAAACGATATTTACAGGTTTATGTCGTGGAACACGAGAAATCGTATATTACGCGTTTCGTTGAAAGAGAGGGAGAGGGAGAGGGGGGAGAGAGAGAGAGAGAGAGAGAGAGAAACAGCGTTGACTGTGTACGGACCTGTCAAAATCTGCGCATGTGCGATGCGAAGCGACGCAACAACAGGGGATGTCATTGACCCCAACCGTATGTATCCAGCGAGAGAGGTTAAGGTTAATTTTATCGCTGGATAGCGAAAAATACTTCCTTCCTCTACTCGCCAACCGGGATTTTGCCTGCGAAAGTCGATACGAGAGGATCGGGGACCGTTTCCATCGACGTGAAACAGTTCGATCTGCTCTTGAACCTAATCGCTCCATAAATAACGCGTAAATACGCTTGATAATTCGAGGCCGATCCTGGTTCACAGAACGATACGTGCACCGCTCTGTTATCGCGATTGTTCCACCGTGACAAGTACGTCCATTTATTTGCGCGCCAAACTGATTTTTTTTCCATCGTATCTCCACTTTGAGGTTAGGTAGGAATATACAGATTTACGTACTAAAGATATTTTCTTAAATCTTGCAGGAACATGCGAGTAAGGAAAACAACACAAGCAAGAATGAACTACTAGGAAAATTGAAGCATCGATTTCACTTTTATTCTATAAAATTGTACAGTGCGATGCTTCTGAGAATAATATAGCGAACAAGCTACGTTTGCCGAGAGACGAACGTAATTTACCAGATAGAATGCGAAACTAGCTACCAAAAGCTTAGGGTCAAGAAAGTAGCCAGCTATGGCCGGGTCGTAAAGCTTCCGAAAACCTGGAAAAATATTCGTGGTCAATACCACGTGCTGTACAATGCTAGAATAGATGGATAATGAAATTTACACCGATTGTTTATTATCGAGAGCCGGGGCGCTTCCCCATGCCACGACGACCGCAGGGAATCGAAAACGATATTGCGAAACATCGACCGCAGAGACTCGCTGCCAGGATGATTCGAGGCGACGAAAAAATGGGAAACGGATGCCTTGTTAAAGCCCCGATGATTTGTTTCAGGCTTTGGGTCGATAGCGGCCAATCTACACCACGTTTACCACTACTTGACTACTTTAACAGACGCACACCTTTATGTGTGTTGGCAGCATTCAATTATGTTAATTCTCTACAGGTACAATACAGTAAAATCTTTGCAAGGATAACCGACTTGAGAACATAAAGTGCATCGGACACGGAAAGTTCTGTCGCCATATCACCATTAACTATGACTTACCTTAAGGACGCTAGGACAGTGGTTCCCCGAAGCTCTGCGAATCGCATCAGGTATCCCGAGGTATCCACGGAGCTCCTGAAAGCCACAGGACACTACGAGGACACTGCACACTATCACAAATCGCGGCACACGATGCACAGTAGCAACAGCAGCAGCAGCAGTAGCAACAGTAGCAGTAGCAGTAGCAACAAGGGAGAAACAGTAAAACCCGTGTGTAGTCGTATGAATCCGAGAAGGCACTGCCACTTGGCTGTCGAGAGCTTCACTTCGGCTACGTGTAGTTCCTCCTTGGGCATCCTCGCGTATACAGCCTCGCGTCACGATAGGGCAGATGACAGCTCAGAAAATTCACCGGTGTGCTTTCCGGGATAGCCTTGAGAAAAATGAGCCTGCTCGAGAGTGGAGAGGGTATGCGCGGGGTAGGAGAAAGGGAGAGAGAGAGAGAGCGAGAGAGAGAGAGAGAGAGGAGGGGGAGGGAACAGTTTCTTTTCGGGGGAGAATGCAGCCGAGAATTGATAGGTGGCGGAGGAGAGCTTGGGCGGGCAGCGATTGGATCGGAGGTGGGTCGAGGGGCAGGCCGGGGCTCTCGAAAGGGCAAAGAACTCGACCGGCTGGAGCGCGTTCGAGGCCCGAACAACACTCTAACTACTCTCTCTCCTCTCTCCCTCTCTCTCTCTTGGATATAACCGCGCGCAAGACTCGGCTCGGCTCGGCTCGGTTCGGCTCGACGCGGCAGGACAAGAATGGGCAAAACGCTACTCTTGCTCCCGGGGGTTGCACAGGGATGCTTATGGTGGCCCGAGCAAAGTGAACCCAACCGAGCTTTGGAACACTGTGGTCTGCTCCGGCTCCGTTCTCTCTCTCTCTCTCTTTCTCTCTGCTCTGAGTCTGCACGGCGACAGCGACAGACTTGTCGGTAGGACGCCACTCGGGCCACGACAGAGCACAGCAGAGTTGAACAGAACCGAACATAGCCGAGCAGCTAGCGAAAGAACCGATCGCTGGGGCGGTGGGATGCGGACTAGAAGAACGAACGAAGCAGCCAGAGCTTGCACATTCAATGATCGGACAGGGTGCGCTCGTAATCTGATCGCATTGTCGACTCCCGAGCTATTCCGTACGACCTGGACAGAAGAATGTTTTCTGTACTACTTTATATATTCCAATCTCAGCGTAAGTCCTTACCTTGGCATCTTCTAGGTATCCCCCGACGAGGGCCTTGAGTGGCGAGGACAGCGAGCATAGCTGGTCTACAAAAAGAAATGAAAGATATCAAGAGAACGATGCGAGGATCGTAGGGAAAGGGTGAAGAAGGCCTCCGGACCTCTAATTTTTACTTCCGGACGAGGTCGAGGCATCTCGTGCGGAAAAACCGACACGACGGGGTCAGACGGCCGGGTTCACTGACACGGAGAGAATTTGCTTTTCCGCGGGGGTGGAAAGTCGCCGGGGGAGAGATAGGGGTGGGGATTTCAGAGGAGGGGGAGCCGGCGGAGAGGGAGGCTATCGACGGGGTACATGTACTTACACGCTAGCACGAATTCGGCGCGAAGGAGAACTAACCCAACGTTCCTAGCCGTGTAGAGACTGTCTCTCGGGCGCACATGGCTGCCTTCTTCGTCGCTCCGAGTCCTCTTTTTTCTCTTTCCGTCTCTCTCTTTCGCTCGTTCGTATGCGCGCGCGCGTGCACAATCCGACGAACACGCTGATGCGCGCTCACAGACGTCGCACCCCGTCCATCTTTTCCTCTCTCTCTCTCTCTCACACACACACACGTACACGCGCACACATACTCTCCAGCCGGTGGTCCGCGCGTTCCATCCGTCTCTGTTCGCACACAGCTCTACCCGTGCGAAATTCACAGCCAGTGGCGTAACCAGTAGGGGATCGCCGACCCCTGTACAGACTCGATCTTGTACCCCTTCTACCGGCGAACAGCATTCCTACTTGCCAATGGCGTTGCCAGTTCGTTGCAATGAGTGGGAGGTAGCCCTCTCGGAGCAGTCTTATCAGAGATTGTCTTAGAAAATCAGCCGGCATGCAGCAAAAATACTTACCGATCGTCTAATGTTTGTTTGCAATTTTCAGCATCGGTAGATAACTCTTGTTGCCGGTTGCTGTGATCAGGAGGAGTCGGTGCAAGTATTTCCCGGGATAGTTGGTCGCCATTTGGAATTGTGCAGGATAACATACGAAAGTAGCGGGACGCCTGTGAAGAATATATCGTTGCGGCAACTAGTTCATTTTCTCGAGGAACTAGAATGATTCAGGGCGGACAGCGCGAGAGTTTGAAAAGTGCAACGGACGATATCTTGTAGCCAAGCTGCATATAACGCGTTCCACTCGTGGTGGGGGCGGTGGAGGCCAGTTTTCTGGAACGTGCACCAAGTCTACCATCCGGCAATTTTCTTTCTCTACCTTCGAATCTTTATCTCCTTGTTTCGTGTGCGGCGTCTCAGTTTCCCTCCTCGTCCTGCCTGTTTCGCAGCGCCGATCTTGAAACGGAAAGGGAACGACCGGTGCGGCGAGCCGAGCCGAGCCGAACCGTGCCGAATCGGGCCGAATCAAGACGAGACGAGACGATACGGTGGTGGAGACGGTTTCGAGATCGAAAACCAAAAGAATCGACAAAGTCTGGATTGCGTCCCAAAATTCTATTGATTCCGAAGAGAGTACGGAGGGATGCAATCGATGCCCTCGTTGATCTATGTTTTCATCAAGACAGTCTAGCGAATACGGGGTCTCGCGCGAGAGCTAATCGGCCGTGAACATCGGCAGTCGAAGGATCATAAAGCGTAACTTCGGCGAAGAGGCCGGCTACGTTAAATATTTGTCGTCACAGACTTCATTACTCTCGAAAGGTTGATCAAGGGGCTGGGAGAACGCGGCCCAGGAGTCAATAAGCACGAGGGCCGAATGTTGGAGGTTTCGCTTCGCTGAAGCTTTGATTCGTATGAACATCACTTGAACGAACGTTTCATCTTGTTTGAAACACACCGCTTCGGACCATCTAATTACAATGCCGATGATCGAGAATCGCGTTTGGAAATTACAGAGACCGTTTAACTTCTAAGTGGATAAAACTCGGAGAATCACAGAAGGAATGAAAGAGAGAGAGAGAGAGAGAGCGAGAGAGAGAGAGGGAGAGAGAGGACAGGAACTTGTATTTTGCATGAAGCAGCAACCCGTACTAATAATATTCATTCTTTCTCGCTGCATTGTTACCCCCCGCTGCCCCTTGATCACTGCTGTTCGACACTGTCACGGATAATCGAGGGTGAAAGAGCGAGCAGGCACGGAGGGGACGAGTATCGGTAGAGAGACAGACAGAGTCGTGTAGAGAGAGAGAGAAAGAGGGAGAGAGAGAGGGAGAGAATGAGAGAGGAGCAGTGAGCGAGTGCAGTTCTCGCGATCCAGCGTGCGTTGCACTCCGCAAGAAAAAACATCGTCCAGGCGGGCCGAGGAAGGAGGAGGTGGATCTTCGTGCATCTCCGGTCCGCGTCGCCGCTTATATTGATCACGAGAGAGTGCACGATATTCGAGAATACATTATACGCGGACTCTAGCCTAGCCGGACCGCCTATAGTCGCGCGGAGTATAGGCGGCCAGGCCGCTGCACTCTGGCTACCCCCGGCCCCGTGGCCCTCTCTCGGCCATCTCTCGCCGCCATCTCACTCGGGTCTACCCGACAAACCCTCTCTCCCTCCCGTCCCGCTCCGTCATTCGTTCGTCGCTTCGGTCTCTTCACCCCGCACTCTCGCTCTTTTGATTATCTATCCGTCCTTGTCCGTCGCGTTCTCAACCCTGTGTCTTCCTTCCTCAATCAAGACGGTCTCTCAGTCTCTGCAACTTTGTCTAGCGATGGGCGTCATTCGGTCTAGTTCTTTGCAAGTCTGCGAACAATATTTCCACTCTTTTTTTACAAAATTTCAAGTGCATAAAGCAGCACCAATTCTTTCACGGATACGAAGACTGGCCACACTAAATTGTTATGTTTTCTGTGATAGGATCGTTATCTCGCACATGGTTTATATATGTACGACGTCGACGGAGACAGAGAATGTCTCAAACCCATCGCTACTTATGCCTCACTCGACTCTCCCTCCGAAATACACAGCTAGACTGTTCGATCTCTTTCCATCCCAGGCGCATTAGTCTTCTTTTTCTTCGTTCAGCATACTTGTCCCAGCGTTGTGTTTCTCTCGTTCTCCCTTCGTCCACCAATGCACATTGTCTTCCCTCCAGCTCGCTCCTCTTTGTCGTATACCTTCTACCTATCTCTCCGGCACGGCGTGTTTTCTGTCGTTCTTTTTCTCTCTAGCTCCCTCTCCGTTTCTCTCTCTTCGAACCCTCTGCCGTCCTCTTTCGCCGATCCTCTCTCGGTTTCTGCCCTCAACACCCCCGCCGGAGGGGCGATCGTCGAACCCGGCCGAGCCAAGCCGAACCGAGCCGATCTTTCTTCGACAATATCTGCGCGCACAGGACTCCTCTCTCTCGTCGAAATTTATCGCCCAAATCCCGCGAGAGGAGACCTCGAGCACTATACAGACTCCACGTTTTTTCAGGCATTCTGAGACGCTATCCTAAACACAATTTTCCTGATTGCAGGTTTCGATCGTATGGTCCGATCACAATGGCTTCACCGTTCTTGCCCGCTCTAGCTGTGACCAGATAAGCCATTGGAAAAAGACGTCAAGAATCCCCCAGCTATGAGAGACATTCAAGAGACCATACTCTACCGAAACACACGGGTATTAATCCAGAAGGTTCTTCGCAACATCCCCCGGGAGTCTCCCCACTTGTCGAGAAGACGCAGACACGGAGGATGGAGATGGAGGGGAATGAGAGGGCGAGGGAAACGAGCAAGGCGCGGGCAGGGGACTGTCGGGTATGCACGGTAGGGGCAGAAGAGGACCTTGGCCTTTTCGCGGAGCAAAAATAAAACCTGTTGACACCGAAGCCCCGCGGACGCAAAGGAACTTCTCCCTCTCTCTCTCTCTTTCTGCCTCTTGCCCCTCGATTGCTACTCATCGTCTTTCCCCCTCTCGAAGCCTCTGTTCGAAGATCTTGAGTGTATATCTTCTCTGGCCGGGATGCAATTTCAAAATTTCGTCGTGAGTTCTTATCCTTTTATTCTAGAACGACACCCCTGTCGTCGGAAAAACCGAAAAATCGCAGAAACATTTGTACCCCGCGAGTTTGAATCGTCGCAACATCGTCGGCGCGTGAAGTCGACGCCCCCCCCCCCCCCCCCCTCTAAAACCGGGATTTCGATCTATGAATAGCGATCGCTTGAAATCCGAGATACTGTCTCTAAATCACAGAGCTAGATGTGTCGCGTAGAATACATTGCTGGTTGAATGCACGCCGTGCCGTCAATTTCCCCTCGAGGACTAGCAGCTTGTTTGTATATGCGCGCGTGCATGAACCCGACGCATCTAGGTACCTTGGCCGGACTAGACGACCGAGAGACGATGAGAAGCGGACTGCGGCAACCTCAACTTAGCCTTCTCGCAGGGACCGTGGTCTTTGACCGTGCTCGCGATAGAATGTACGAGCACAGGAGGATCCCCGCGTTCGCATTGCTGCGCTTCTTCTTGTCTATCGACAAGCTTCTGCCGGAAGAAACGGAGCGCTGAATACCTTCTCGCCACCATCGCGATGCGTTCAACGACGACCATTCCTAGATCAAAGTGTAAGGGCACAGGGCTGCGTCGGAAAAATTCGGATTTGGCCTCGGACCAATGAGAGGCCAGGTGGGCCACCGATGAAAAACCATGCCACGGGGAAAGGGCCACGCCTGTTGCCGTCCCGGGAACCTTAATGGGGTCCCATAAAGCGGATGGGGCCCCGGTGCATCTGCATCCGGAATTAAGACTCGTTCGTACAATTGAAAACCGTCGAATACATACAACGACCCTTGTTTCCTTCGTTTCTGTTTGTTGCGAACGGTCGCAGTATCATCGATTTATCTTGAAACACGTGTTCTCTTTGCCTTAACTTCTGTTAGATGGCTGTCCATTGTTTTCAGGAGTTCTGGGCCAAGGATGAAAATGCGCTGGCTGTGAAAGTGGCAGGGATAAAGAGAACAGCGAAGACAAAGAAGAACTGAAAAGGAGAAGAGAGAAAGAGAAATGGTTCGTCGGTTGGAAAGAAAAGAGAGTAAGAAAGAGAGAGAGAGAGAGAACCTTGGCCCACAGGCCTACTGCAGCGCTAGCTGCAGCCTGCCTGGCTGCACACAACGCACCGTACCCCTGCCATTCATGTTGGAAACTCCCTGCGTGTTCGTGGGGTTGGGCCAACAACCGCCGGAAAAATTTCCTCTCTCTCTCTCCCTCTGTCTCTATCCGGCAATGCAACTGAAATGGCCCCGCCCCGTCCCGTCTCGGTACCGCAGCATGGGCGGAAAAGTTGATCGGTCTCACTGCAATGTCTACCTACCACACAGGCTTTGGTAACCAGGTACCAACGTGAATCAATGAACTATCCACACTAAGGAAAGATGCTTCAATCAGGGCGCAATTAATCGAATTTAAACGATCGAATATGTATATGTCAAATGTAGTAAGCAGGGATGATTTGTTTCAGCGCCAGTTCACTATTTCAACGTGCATCCTTCAGCCATTGCATACGCGTCTAGCTAACGCGCTCGCCTCGATACAGCGATGCCTGGATACAGAGTGCAACGAATTAAAAAATGTTGTCAAGAATGGAAAAGCGTTTTGGAAAAGTAAGAAACCGGAAAAGCAAACTTATCGAACAACCTAATAGTGTACGTCAGGTCGCCGCTCCCCGAGAGATCACTGCCCTCGTACGCACACGCGATGTGTACCTTCTCTCGTTCCTTCGTCGTCTGTCCCTCCATCACAAGAGTCAGGAACGTAACGCGAAATCCACAGGGCCAGCGCTGACCACAGAAAAACTTCGTTACGAAAAATTGACACCGGGCACACCTGGCGTACACGCTGCAAACGGTCTCGCGAGGAGCAAAGTCGCGCAAAACTATCTCGAGAAAGCTTGCGCAACAATTACCCGTGCGAGACTCGACAACAGAGTTTATAAAACCGTCCGGAAATTGACAACCAACTCTTTTAATAAAATCGCAACATCGAGCCCAAACAATCGATGACTGGTCATGTAAAACCGTTCACAACTTCCAGAAGATAAATATTACTTCTGTCACGTATCTGTCAGCCGCGCTGGCCGCGTGAAATAAATACCTTATGGAGTACCGTTGATATATCGACGATATGATTCCGAGAGAACGTCTGGACGAGCAATCACAAACGAACCAACACCGAATAGGCACGACAATGTGAACACTCACGAGAACATTGAATTAGTGAATTCGTCGAGCCGATACCGGTCGATTGAGACGTGCACTCGATATGTATATTCAACTGTCTTCCCAGCGAGATCACGGTGCATACGGAGACTTAGGTGAACCGACAAGTCGCTGAAACTGTAGTCTTTTCGCGGGAGATCAGCCGGAGGGTTTCGCAGACCCCTCGGCTCGAGACACGTGTACCTGTGTACGTGCCGAAGTGTATGTACACTGTACACACGGCAAACAGTACACTATCGCACGACCAGAGAACGGGATCTGGACGAGCCGGCGACGAGACGACGATTCCATTCGACCGGCGGCACGCGTGGCACAGCCGACGACTAACCGGCGCAACGTCGCCATCTGTATCGCGAATTTTAGAGTGAAACTCAGCCACGATTTGACCGACGATGACTGGGGTCATCTAAAAGGCATTGTTATGTTCGCAAATGCTGTTTCTCCGATGTAGAATATGTAGACAGAGAACCGATCGATCGGTTGCAAACGTTTCCTCCAATATCTTCATAATATGGGCACAATAGGTTCATAAAGAGAGCAGTAAAAATATCAATGAAAGAGGATTCAAGATTGTCAAACTGTTATAGTTCCGAAGAAGCTTTCTTCATATAGGGGACAGCGCCTCCTTGATGACGTTGCTAGCGCCATCTACCAAAAATTGCCCAAGCTTAGCGCCGAATTAGTTCTCAATAAATTTTTCTCTCACTCAGGGGACAATACTACCGTTCAGAGAAATTTCTTGAAAATATTCTCAAACATTCATTTATAACCAATTATTAATTCTGTACAATGAAGATGTTTTCCTTTGAATATTTTTTATGTGATGCGATATTTAATGTTTCAATTAATTCTTGAATTAATTTCATTTGGAATTAAGACGCCACAGTAGAGTTCCCTTGGATTTTTCATAGAATGTTATTTAGAACGAGTAAATAAAAGTGACACTTAAGTGCATTTCCTTAGCAAGTGATTTCTTCTGTACTTGTTTAGTTGCTTGCTGTTTTTTTACTTAAATTATTGAAGTATGCGCTGAAGGAGATTCACCCAAACTCGTTACTGTTGTCAGTTATCTAACCTCTATAGAAAAGACTACATTTAAGTTTCCTTTCATTGAATAAGAATTAAGAAATGATTATTTCGTTTTGAGATGTCGTATCAAGATTCACCGTTCTCGACCATGTATGGTCAAGATGATTATGACATTGACGAAGATAACGAGGAGTATTTAGAAGATGATCGTGATGCTGAAGAACAAGATGAAAGTGATGAAGGTAATAATCATTAATATAACATGTAAGCATCAGTAAAATTTCTTTTTTTATGATTTCATGATTTACACATATTTTTAGACACCGAAGAAGCAAGTGAAACGGATGTGGGAAAGTCTGAAGAATATACAGAGATAAAAGAGCAGTGAGTAAAATGTTTAAAGGATCTTAATCGAATGGTTCGATGATACAAATTATTTTTTTTAGAGTGTATCAAGATAAATTAGCCAGTTTAAAGAAACAACTGCAGCAATTGAAGGATGGCACCCATCCTGAGTATAATCGGAAATTAAAACGCTTGGAGGCTCAGTACAAAGAAAGGTTGAAAGTTTATAATTACAATGTTGCAATTAGTTGTACATGAATTAGACTAAATTTATTTCGCAGACTAAGGTTGAATACAATTTACCGGGAGTACCTGACTGAATCAGTGGAAAGAGATTACATATTGGAGAAGAGAGCAGCAGTTAAGGAATTTGAAGAAAAGAAGATTGACTTGAAGGAGAACTTATTAACTGACATGGAAGAGAAAAGGAAAATGATTGAGAGCGATCGTCATACTATGGAGCTCACAGGCGATTCAATGGAGGTGTAAATAATAATAGAAGCCTTTTTCGGTTTTAATATTCTCTAATGTACATATGTACTACCTCTGCTGTTTTTTAGGTGAAGCCTGTAATGACACGAAAATTACGTAGGCGTCCTAATGACCCTGTCCCCGAAAAAGTAGAAAAACGAAGAAAACCTCCTCCCGCACAATTGAATTATCTCTTAGACGAGAAAGAAATTGAGAGCGATTTAAAAGCTATTAGCCGGGGTAAAGTACTGCCCACTGTTCGAAAACCAGGTACTGATTGGAAACTCCAAGTCAATATGCATGGTTTAACGACATTCCTTTAATTTTAGCGGTTTTTCCACATTATAATACAGTAAATATGCCTTCGCAACATATTCCTCCAGCTTCCGAGACGCCACTAGTAGAGACTAGGATAGAAGATGGGAAACTTCTACACGAGAGGCGATGGTAATTTGTAATAGCAATCGAAATTTCATGTAACCGATAACATATATCTAATGATTACAGGTTTCACCGCGGACAACCAGTCTACGTGGAGGGAAAAGATATGTCAAGATTTGCAGCAAATATTTCTGCTATCGGAACTGAGGCGGTAAGTAAATAATTGTTATCGGTGCTCAACCAAGGCAATTTGTCCTTTATTACCGATTAGTCTCTGTAATAATCTACTTGTTTGGTAGATCTGGGTGAAGAAGGTTTCGGACGGGAGCAAAGTACGGATATACATATCCCAATTGAGCCGTGGGAAGATATCAATTAAAAGAAGAGCATCCTAGTAGGGAACTGATTGCTAATTAGAACGAAAAGTGTTCAGTAATTGTTAAGCTTGTGATATATTAGATTAATAGATTTGTACGATGTCTATTTTCGAAATCAAATGGAGTTTTACTGTACTTGTTTTTTGCCATAAATAAAAGTAAAGCTTTCGGTGACACTGGAACGCTAAACATGACGCTTTTTTTTACCTAATTTTAAATAAGGAAATCCTGAATAAGGATTCTTCGTTACGTGTATAAAAATTTGTATTATGTTACGAAGAATACAGTTAAGTTAGCCGAATAAGATATTAACTCAATACGTATTTATGTGCAATTTGTAATTAATCGCTAAGCTATAAACGAATCTGTATCACTCAGCCATCATGTCTACACTGAGACAATCTTCACCCATATTGCTGGGAGAGGTTTCCAACTCTCCGATTTCGTTAGATTCGCTGCGAGCAAAACATTATTATTACAGAATTTCGATGGTTACTAAAGTACTTTCAGACAGTTATTCACCTATCCAAGGAAGGGTCATTGCTAAACATCTCTGTGGGAACTGTAGGTGGTGCTTTTTCCGGTACAAGTTCCAAATAGGTCTGACGAGACTCTAAGTGTCTTTCCACTTCTTCTGGCGTCATATGACCGTCGGACATTAAAGACATCGGTACTATATTATTGGACGATTGTACCTGAACAAATGTACAAATATTATACAGCTCTTATCAATGGATATTATTATGTTATAACTTACTATAGGTGTACTGTTTGATTTTGCCACTTTAGGAGCAGGTTTCTTCTTTTTAGCGGCATTAAAAGATTTTGTTACTGTTGGCATGTGGTGTGAAGTATGATTGCTAATGCCCATCTCCATCTTTTTCCTTCGTGGAAAAGAAAGAAAAATATCAATTATTGGTACAAACGATTTCAAAATCAAAATATTTCTCAGTTAAATACCTTTTCGAAGTGTCCATACGAGCAACTTCTTCATCAGACGACTCTGTTTCATCACTTTCACTAAATGAAGCATCCACCTTTTCATATTGCAGTAAACGGTCCAATAGAAAACTTTTGTCCCTATTAACTTTAAGGAGTTTTCTTTGCGTTGACCTCAAAGCTTCTTGGAAACACTCATTCTCCTATATAAAGCATTAAATCATACAATAAAATACTAAAAAGTATTACTATAATTATAACTGTAAATGCACATACATAAATTAGAAATTTTAACTTCCTCTTAAGATTTCGATACTGAT
Organism: Augochlora pura; assembly: GCF_028453695.1. Classification (NCBI taxonomy): domain Eukaryota; kingdom Metazoa; phylum Arthropoda; class Insecta; order Hymenoptera; family Halictidae; genus Augochlora; species Augochlora pura. Next base: position 35,356,530 of record NC_135778.1, read on the forward strand.
CCTTGTAATTGGGCACTTCTTCTTCTGGACTATCCTCGTCATCGTCTTCGGCATCTGCATTGTTGTTTGCGATTGAGCGACAATACCATCCTTCCAACATTGATCATCTGCAACTGAGATAACGCCGTAAAGTTAGAGAGCGATTGTTTACCAATCTGTTAATTACATTGGTGACACTTAACGAGTTCCCTCTTTGCTTTATAGTTATTGAAAACACTGTCACGCAGCCGTATCAACACGCGTAACAAATTAAATGAAATGTTTTCTGTCAGTATTATTCCAATACTACTTAAGGTTAAGTCCTCGGCGATGGAAGATAAGTTGTGAACAACAAAATATATTTCCTGGAAAATCAGAGTACACTTGCTGACACTCGATAAAATTGCAATTTAAATAAAATTTCAGCAATACCTCCGCGAATTTTCAAGATGATTTTTTCTGTGTCGTAAGTCGTAAATAGATGAGGCGAATGATTATTAAGAAGATAAATAAGCTGTTTATGACTGGCTCCCATTCTGAACTTCTTTACCGACTCTATAGTAACTTCGAAAATACTGCTGTCTGACCGGAAATGTTCTACCACAGTCTTATTATCGATCTTACACAGTGTTTTCATGTCACTATTAGAGAGTATAAGTACCATCTGTTGCCATCGTAGCGCTGTGGTATATTTAACGAAGTTTTCTTGTCTATACGAATGTTATTTATGTACGAATACATTAAAGCAAAGTCGATAGAGATAAACTTAAGGCCACAGTTTTTAGTATAATATTTGTAAAAAGTACACCGATAATAAATTTTCAGTTTGGAATCTGTGAATTATTGACAAAAGAACTGTGCGATCAAAATGGGTGTACCGAAATTTTTTAGATACATAAGCGAAAGATATCCTTGTATCAGCCAAACGTTAAAGGACTACCAGGTGAGTGATAAAAAAAAAAAAGAAATAAATGATGCTTTTCCTGTTCGTTTACTATACCTGTGGGACTTTTTTGCTAATTATTCATAGTTTTTAACATACCCTATTATTGTTTACTTTTTCATATGCTGATCAATTGTTATTGGATTATATCCCAATTTTAAAATATTTATTTCGCTCGTGCATCAGTAACAAGAATAATGATCATCCTGTTATTTCCAGATACCAATGTTTGATAATTTATATTTAGATGTGAATGGTATCATACATGGATGCTCCCATCCCAATGATTCTGATATCTCGTTTCATATCAGCGAAGAAACTATATTTAAAAATATATTCCATTATATTGAAGTATTATTCAGTATGATACAGCCTCAAAAGTTGTTTTTCATATCAATTGATGGTGTAGCACCACGAGCGAAAATTAATCAACAAAGGGGTAGACGTTTCAGAGTCGCCAAACTTACAGAGGAACAAATAGCTCAGGCAAAGGCCAAGGGCAATGAAATAAACATGGAAGAGAAATTTGATTCAAATTGTATAACTCCGGGAACAGCATTTATGGCTAAGTTAGACGAACAGTTCAAATATTTTATTTCGAACAAAATTTCAACCGATGACCTTTGGAAGAAATGCAAAATTATACTCAGCGGATCTCGGGTATGGTACTATGCTGAATTAATATGGATTCAGGGAAGAAATTAACATGAAAATATTATTTTAGGTCCCAGGAGAAGGAGAACATAAAATAATGGACTATATACGTTATATGAAGGCTCAGCCAGATTACGATCCAGAAACTAAACACTGTTTATATGGTCTGGATGCAGATTTAATAATGTTGGGTTTATGCACTCACGAAGCATACTTCACATTATTAAGGGAGGAAGTGAAGTTTGGTAAAAAACAAACGAAAATCCAAACTCCAGAGGAGACAAAGTTTTGTCTCTTTCATTTATCTTTATTAAGAGAGTATATTAATCACGAGTTCTCTTCATTAAGAGAAAAACTGCCATTTCCATATGATATCGAAAAAATCATTGATGATTGGGTTTTAATGGGGTTTCTAGTAGGGAATGACTTTGTTCCACATTTGCCAAATTTACATGTCTCACGTGGAGCATTGTCCATATTGTATCATGTGTATATGGACGTATTACCAAGTTTAGAAGGTACATACATACTGTCTAGAATTTTTGATCACTTGATATTTAATATAATTATACACTTCTCAGATGTTACTTAAAAATGCAGTTTTGTTATAGGATATATAAACGAATCAGGAACGTTAAAACTGGACAGATTCGAAAAGTTCATTGAAAGACTCAGTCGTTACGACTTTTTACAATTTTCGACGCATTACTCTGCTCTAAAGTCTCTTGACGATAGAATGGAAAGACGTTCACCAAATTGTGACATACCTATGTGTAAAAAACCAAAAAATAGTAACAATGTAACTACTCCGAAAAGAGTACAAGACAAAGAATTCGACAATTTACTTAGAGCTGCTGCCGATATGGTATTTAATTAGAAATATACTAAACGAATACCCATAGGACATTTTGTTTAAAATTTTTTAATATAGTCGCCAGGAACATTCTGTGAAGACGAAGAAGACGATGAATCCGACAATGAAATTTATAATCTGGAGTTTATCCAACATAAAAGGGACTATTACATGAACAAATTAGACTATGAAAATATAGATGAGTAAGTGTATACGAATTCATAGAATGAAATATGCTATATAGTCTATTAATTATATTTTCTTCTTGAAAAATATTCTAGAGCTTTCCTACGGTCTCAAGCTGAAGCCTATGTTAGAGCTATACAATGGAATTTAAATTATTATTATAATGGATGTTGCAGTTGGTCGTGGTATTACCCACATCATTATGCGCCTTACATTTCAGACATAAAGGATTTCAAAGATTTAAAATTAGAGTTTGATTTAGGGGAACCATTTTTACCGTTTCAACAGTTACTAGCTGTACTGCCACCGTATAGTAGAAAGTTATTACCACCAGCATTTCAAGGGTTGCTAATCGATAAGACATCCCCTATAATTGAGTATTATCCGACAGACTTTAAAACGGATTTAAATGGCAAACAGCAAGAATGGGAGGCTGTTGTGCTTCTCCCGTTCATGAATGAAAAGGTTCTTCTGGATGGTTAGTGGGAATAATTTTATAGACTTTATGCCCTCTGGGAAGAGTTAATTAGTGATTATATTTTACAGCTATGGCGCCACATTACTTTAAATTAACTCTTGACCAGCTTGCGAGAAACAAACATGGACCAATGTGTTTGTATTTTTATACAGAGGAAGATATGGGTGTTCACAAAGCGCCAGAATATTTTCCTGACACTCTGCACAATCATGCAGCTGTAAAATTAATTAACTCCGAGGATATTATTATTCCACGAGAAAAATTAATTAGGGGACTACACCCAAAAGTCAAATTAGAGATATATTGTCCTGGCTTTCCAATGCTGCAACATATAAAACATACTGCCAGTTTGGAAATGGCCAAAGTAAAGTGTTCATTTTATCGAAAATATGGTAAAATATTTAGGTATAAAAATATTTGATTTATTTTATATTTTTTTCATAGGTCACAGTGTTTGAGCATCATTCATGCAGAGAAAGCATGATTCTACATATAGAACCGCCGTTGGAAACAGATTTCAAATCAGTGACGTCTGAATTGTTGGGAAAAATTGTTTATGTGTCTTGGCCTTTTTTGACAGAAGCGCAGGTGATGGCTGTTTCAACGAGCAGTTCAAAATTAAGTTTAATCGATCCTCAAGCAGATTATTCTCCTGAGAATATAAAGGAAAAGGAATTAAAGGCTGCACATCAAACAGTATGGAACTCCCAAGCGAAACAGATCACTGACACGTAGGTTTCCAAAGAAACTAAAATCTATTAAATGATGTAATTACTGTTCATTTGAAAATTTTTATGGAAACATAATACTCATTATATTTTCAGAAACAAAGGTCGCTTAGGTATAGAAGTAGGGGAAATAAAAATATTAGTCCATGTACGTTTAATGATTGGAAGCAAATACATATTTAACCGTCATGGGAAATTACATTTTGAGAAACAGTGGTCGAATATGCTGACTGCATATGCTTATCAAACGGTAGTAAAAGATTTATCTGTTCACAACTGCAACATAACATTGTTGTATACAACCATCGAGAATATTTTTATGCCAGGAACTATTTGCTTCTTGTTGGGACATCCTCACTATGGTGCAATGGGCACAGTACGTTATGCGAATCTGAACTCGTTCTTCTGTCCGTCGAGTGTATATGCATGTTAAGAAAAACATTCATTTGCGATAGGTGATCGAATCAGCAGTTTCGAAAAAATTAAGTAAAGTCAATGTATCGGTAAATGTCAGCCCAGAACCATCATTGGAGGCAATAAAACAGACTCATCAGAAACTTCGGACTAAGTATATGCAAGGGAATTCAATTGCCCAGAAATTAGGTATAAGCAGTCATTTGCTGAGCAGAATTACAGGAACAATTTATGTGAAGCCAACATCTAATAACTTGAGTCAAGAGGCGATCAAACACAATATTGGTCTGAATTTGAAATTCAATAGGAGAAACGAGGAAGTAAGCCATTAACTTGAATGTTCGGAGAAGTAATGTTTCCAATATGTATTTCACAGCAGGTATCTCGTTTCAGATAGTTGGTTATACTAGAAAAGAGAATGGTCATTGGTTGTACAGTCCTAAGGTCATCAAACTGATTCGTAATTACATGAAGAAGTATCCTGATCTGTTCGAACGACTTTCACAGAATCTTGGAAATGTAATCCCGGAGAAAGAATTATTCGATGAAGAGTAAGTGATCGATTGGAAATCTATTAAAATTTTTGTGTCTTTTTCCTTCAATGCATTCATTTCAGATCTGGAGAATTGGACGAAATCATGGAGTGGCTAAAAGAAGAACTACAAAACTTAAAAAGCTGTCCGTGCGGAAAAGAAAACGTCGAAGCTTGCTTGGTGAAGGAAATCGAGGAGACTGTCGACAAATTTTTGAAAGATCAACCAATCGAGAAGTCGGTGGTGATGAAAGTGAAGCCTCATTTCTTGTTCAAGCCCAATTTGCATTTACGCAAGATGCAACCCGATTCAAATACGCAAACCTATCTGTTGGACAGGGTGTGTTGTGTCAAAGACAATTTCACTGTTCCCTTAGGTTGCAAGGGTACTGTGATAGGTATTCAGAGATCGGAGAACCCGTTGGAGACCATGTACGATGTTGTTTTCGATAAAACATTTCCATGTAAATGAAGTGTATCCATTTCAAGTAAGATTCACCGATGACTTTGCCGGACAAAATCAAGTTTACACGGAATCTTAATTGTTTTCAGGCGGACTGGTTATAAACGGCTGTTCGGAACTTCGCGGGTACCGTTTATCTGCGCTCGATTTGATAAACATCAGCTACGGAGAGAGAATATGGTGTAGCAATATGAAGTCGTCTGCGGCAGACGTAAACGCAGAATCCGTGAACCCTTGGAAATTCACGTCCAATAAGGCGGTTGATTCGCGCGCAAACTCGAGCGCTTTCGCGTCTTACAAGAAACATCATCAATTGCCAGGCCAAGAGCCCGAGGCTTGGTTGAACCCACGGGCAGTACAAAAGAATAATGAAACAGCCAAGCAAGAGAATCGTTTAACGCCAACGTCGTCGTCGTTCTCGTCGTCGAATCAGTTCAAATGGAAACATCGTGACTCTCAGAACGATGCCGTTGTGAAGACTGCAGACGGTAACAAGATGATCAAGAGTACTCAGCAAAACCCTGCGCCCCCTGAGAACGCACAGAACAGACAATCAATAGTGAAACCGCCAACGTTGGAGTTTCAAGCATTATGGAACGAGTTGCATAAGTTGCAATTGGATAAAACGGTATGTACATATTCAGTGCTTTTAACTATACTTTACAAAGAGATTGCAGTAAGGTTATATACACTGTGCACGAAACCCGCACGCGCGAGAATAGGCGAAAGCAGCGCTGCGTATTTTATTGGTCACGAAGAGAGCTTAAAAAATAAAATGATTAATGAGATTTCTCTGGAGAAGGGGTTCTTCATGACATTTTCAGTATGTCATTTTATATTCAAAGAATATGTTTGAATTTTTTCATTGAAAATATTCTGAGTATGTCTATAGGGCCTGAATGTGGGAGTTACAAATTGGTAGAAATTTTGCAGCTTTAATTTTTCGTTAAGAAAAAGAATTTAGGTTTCTTCTTTAATCTTTTGTACTCAAGTTGTCAACTAAAGTACGAAACTAATAAATTAATGGAACTCTGACTAACATTGAATCCCCATAATGCACTATTACTGTTATTACTACTACTACGCGGAGACAATAACTTTTATCCCCACCGTTTCATGTTGCAGCCAATCGAAGCGTAAAAGAAAATCCCCACCACTTCAAGATTGCGCAACTGCCATCTGTTAATTATTGGCGGAAATTTAAACTCGTGTAGATGTCCCTAGTAGTTCAAAACCTTCCTGCACTTGCACTGCTCCTATCAATTCAGTCTGAACCATTTTCAGTGCATTTGCGTTTGATAAACGTTTCGAGTCGCAAACATGTACAAAGTATATACAGATCATTGATAATAGTTATCGTGCAGGGTTTTAAAACACGGACTTTAATTCATTTTGATTTAAAGGGGAAATTTAAAGAATATAAAATGTAACAATTAATTGAGTAGTGCACAAATATTAAAGAACGGTAACTATAGTTGTTGCTGGTACGTGTCAACATTTATAATAACAATTAACGCTGTCCGTAAGTTTTAGACTAAAACCTTAACTCTTTCACACTCCTCAATTTTTAAAATCATACGTCTCTTTGTTTAATATAATTGCATTTAGCAAAAGGTGCACTCGTATTGAATACCCGTAATGTAATTTAGTATTATAAATAACCATGTACTTCTTCAACAGAAACTATCAGAGCCCGCAAAGACTGTGATACAAGAGCCAATGGATTCAAAGATGAAGGAAGTTAGTAATAGTTTTTCTAAAAGTACTGTAAGTTTTATATTGAGCTATTGCTAGTTTTGTTTTTTATTGGACGCAGAGTTTCTAAATGATACATTTTAGCCTCAAGATCCCAGCGCTTTCTTGAAAGCTGTTTTGAAAATTTCTGATGAAAATACACAACAGACTGCACAATCTACATCACCGAAGATTCCCTCCAGCAACACAGTTACTCAAAAGGAAAATACAGTGTTGGATACATTGCCTTTGGTGCAACAGTTGTTTGATGTAAATAATTCAAGATAATATCTTACTGTTTACAAATTAGAACTTAATTTTCATAAAAGTCCAATTTGTCACAGCATGCTCGACAAAGCAAAAAGGTGAAGGACGAGAAAACTTCAATTTGGTACTGCTCACAGTTATTGCATTACTATCAACTCGCTGAGACTGGAATGCCTCTTTATAGCTATTTTACTGATGGTGAAACTAATCTAATTCGAGCACGTATTATCCTTCCGGATAAGAGGGTATTCATCAGTGATCCATGTATAACTCATGAACAAGCTGCAGGGAGTGCAGCAAGAAAAGTATACACGGTAATACAAAGCTGCATTTTTGTAGTGTCGCGTTATTTCTTTTCAACTCTAAAGATTTGTGATTTTTATTTCAGGAATTAAATTTGTCCAACGTAATACCAAATATGAAGATTTCGCCGCCACTACATTGGTACGCTACTCAACAAACCAACTCTTGGTCCCCGAACGTAAGACCACCAGCACCGCCATTTTTCCCACCGAAAGCTCAACCTCCTCAACACCTTCCTCAGTGGACCTCAAAGGTGCAGCATAGTACTGGTTATCACCAATCGTACATACAAAATAATCAGTACATGCATCACACTCAACCAAAATTAGCTCAAAACGAACCGAAATCTGAGATAAAAAACAGCACATCCTTTGTTCCACTACAAGCGCAAAAGAACAGCAGGAACATCGTGGCGAAACAGGCTGGTGCCGTTAAAGAGACGAATCAAAGTGCCAAAGACAATCTGCAACCGACAGTGCAACAAAAGAAAAAAGAATTACCTGCCAAAGTAATGCGGGAAGACTTTCCCAAAAATTAATTTAGCATAGATTAACTACTCGAAATGATCTTCTGAAACGACTGTATTTTTTCAGAAATCGGTACCCGTCGTGGCAGCTACAGAAAAGCAGAAATCAACGCAAAGCTGCTCCAATCAACAAGTACAAAACACCCAAACGACAGCGAAGCCTAAGAAATCGCGGATTGCTGCGAAATTTGGCATACCTTCACAAACAGAGGAATCGAATTGCAGAAAAGATTCGGTTTAAACAGGCATTATGGCTGTAACGATGTACGAGAATGTCGCAAACTGTTAATACATATAAATATATATGTATAAATATACATATATATATATGTGTGTATGCATATATTTTGTAATAAAATATTCCAAATACAATATTGGTACACGTGTGTGTATGTGCGTGATCGACATGCGAAAAAAATAATGTTGAACTTCGACGACGCTGAAGTCCTGTGTATATAATACTCAGTTTGTAAGTAGCAATACTTTGGATTTCTTTTTGAAAAGCTCGTTCTATTGTATAAAAATACGACATCGAAAGATACCTTCGATGTAAACACGGTTGGACTCTACTATATTATGAGACAATCGGGATAAATTGATTTTTATACGTACGATTTGGAATTGTGCGTGCTAAAACAGTATTGATCACTATTCAAATTTAATGAAATATTGTACGTAAGTGCGTTGGCTGCGGGTAAAAGTGAAATGTGATTGTTTGAATTAGTTAAAAAAAGAAAAAGAAATTATGTAAGCGTAATTGACGATTGTACATGATAATTGTTCCTTTTACATACGGTTCGTACTTGAATGTATGTTGACTTTTTAACTATTTTTATTCAGGATTGTACGATTTTGTTTTCATTTACAGAAAAAACGATGATTTTTAAGTAAGCATCATCATTAAAAAAAATAAAAACATGGTGAATTTATCTATAAAAACAAAAAACACATATGTATTGTTTGTACATTTTTTTAAACGCACCAATCAATGAAGATGAATAAAGAACGATGCATTACTTAACATATTTCATCTTGTTTCTATTTCATCATTCTCATACCATCGTCGGTCATTATTCAAAATTATTCGTTACATATAAAGATATATGTTACCCTGATTAAATCTATTCGCGGTGAAACATATTTTATACACTTTTGCAGCATTTTATTATGCAGGATAACTTCATGACCGAGCGTTCTGATCGATACAGTTCGTATTATTTTTCAGTACCAGATTCTGCAGACTAAATTCCTTCAATATATCACCCATCTGTTGCTTCTTTTTCTCTTTCACAACTTGGCATATGAACACCTTCTTTTGTACTTCAGGGACCAAAAACTGTCCTGAGAGTTTTTCAATGGCGTTCCGAAGCCAATGACCTGTCCACTTTATATGTTTTTTGTTTAACGATACCAAGACTTCTGCGTGTGGCTCTAGACAATTTCGCGGTATTCTTCCACCTATTAATTAATTAATTAATATTCTTTACTAGTTGCATCCAACAGACTTCTTAATTTTCTTGGTAAACTACTCACCTACGCATTCCATAATCACAAAAACAAGTTCTTGCCCAATTGGTTCGATAAAAGTATCCAATTGCGGACTTTGCATAATGGCTTGACTCAAGAAGCATCCAGCTGCCTTAATTGTCTCATTTTCTGGTAACATTAAGCAGTCCATTCCTGAAAGATTTTTGATATTGATATTTTGATATTGATTCATATTTCTCTCATGAGAACTCAAGCTCGATAAATAAAGACTTACCGCACTGTAACATTTCAGGTATTTGATCCGGGACTTGCAGCAACATTTTAGGATTCTTTTTACATATTTGTGCCAGTAATCGAAGATACGATTCCATCAGTTCCGCCCAATCGGACAAATTACCGGGGACAGATCGGCATGCTCTTACTCCACTCAAGGTTACAGAACTCAGTTCTGCAAAAACCCGACCTATCGCGTTCTCAGGATCTCTTCCTAGCAACAGTACTAGATGCCGGAGGAGATTCAACGCAGCAGGATGAGGCCAATTCTTGTAGGACGTTGTCAAGATCGGGAGAAGCGGTCGTGTGTCTACTTCAGGATGCAACAACGATAACAGAGACTTCTGCGCGCAAACGTACATCTCTTCCAGCGTGGCATTATCTTGGCTCCATTCGGGATGGCCAATTATCTGATTGAAGATGGGAAGAAGCCCGTCCAAAACGGACTTCCCAATGGAGCCTTCCAGCGCGGAGAAGAACGTCGTGGCCATTTTGAGTTGTTTAGTCACCGCGACGCGAGCTACAAATAACGGTTGCTCCAATAACTCTCTGATCTTTATTATGCATAGACCTAACGTGGCATCCAGGTGGGCTAACTTTTCTTCGACTGTGGACAAAGTGTTCAACAATTTGCCGGCAGCGGACATTAATCGCAAACCCTCCGCGCATCCGGGTGTCACGGTTGGTAGTGTTTGTTCGATGATATTCAGAATAGATGGTGCGAAAGGAGTGAGATGTTGCCCGCATTCTCTGACAAGGTCTTTCAGAGCCATGCTGGCGAGAGGAGCGGTTATTGAGCTCCTCGTTAAACCCAATGTTATGACATGCAACACTCTCTCAAGCCAAGGATCCGGATGCATGCCGATCCACTCGGCATACCTACCCACTGTCGAACAAACACAGGCCAGTACCTAGAAACGTTGAACAGAATGTAATTGTTACGGATTAGGCACCGTTTGTCTTTTGGTATGCAAAAAAGAATTGGTTGTACCTCTCCTGGATAGTGATCATATGGAATACGAGTTAGGACTAAATCCATCAGAGCAGGAATGTAATGCGATTCTTGTAATCCGACACTGTCCGCTAGCGCTTCGAAAGCGTGCAATGTTGTTTCAACCTCCGTCCACCGTTCCGTTCCGTCCAACGTTTGACTTAATCTTTGTCCAAGAAGTATCAATAGATCTTGTCCTAGTACCCTGTAACAGTAGTCCAAGGTGTCTGCTACGTCTTGCCTGTAACACCTGAAAAGCTCCCGCTCGTTTGCATCCCCGGCTTCATTGGAGGACGAAGGAAGTGTGGATTTTCGCAACAAGGCTTGCGCCAGTCTCGCGTAAACGGGTTTCAGAACTACCAAAGCACGGTTCTCATATGGTTGGTCAAGCGTTTCTATATCATCTTGTAACGAGAACCAAAATCCAAATGGGATACAACTGCGTGTCTCATCGGTGGGATAACGTCCCTCCTGTTCAGAACACTGTAGTAACAACTCGATCAATCCTTCTGAAGTTGATTTCTGCATCTCGTTTCCTTCTTCCACTAGAGCACGTAAAAAATATCTGCTATGCGTCTCTCCCATAGCAGTTAGAATCTCGCAGAAGTACTTTCCATTGTATTGTCTTGCCATAGTTACCAAGCTGTGCGCCCAGCCCCACAGCGTTTGTGGTCTGCTTCTGAGTTCGCTATGATTCACAATCATGTTTAAACATTCGTGAACTACTTCCCAACCTTTGCTGTTTTCGTCCTCTGCGCTGTCCCTTTGGTAGAAAACAAGTTTGTTATTTCGAATGTCAAGAAATTTCATACAATGATACATTATATGGACAGGTATACCTGCTTGGCGCATAATAAGCGGCAGCGATTAACAAATGATGATATATTTGCCCAGTTGCTTCTAGGGGCAATTCACTAACTTTCAGCCAGAATAATGCACATTCCATTGCTAACAGGTGTAACGCTATATCGCTGCCAGGGGAATTCGGATTGCACATAGCAAATACTTGCTGCAGGAACCATGTCGTTTTGTACCAACCATTGACTAAATTTTCATGTAATTTGATTCGTTTCGCTTCATACCTCCTTTCAAACTGTTTCAATTGATTTCAATTGTTAATATGATAAAGCATGACATAATGTAAATATAATAAGTGCACTTTACCTCTACAGGTAACAGAGAAAGCGTACGCAATAACAATTCCAACATAGGTAGTGAATCAGAGGGCAACATGTCCATGAGCTCAATCACAACATTCTTATTTTCCTCATCGCTTTCCATAGCACTAATGTTAGCTAGGAATGCAGCTAACTAAAACCAAGAATGTGTATCATTATAGCCTTGGCAGAATATATGTATGGTTTTGTAACTAATTTCACAGAAAAGAACACAAAACTTTACCGCTTGACAGAGCTTTGACAGAATGAACTTTGGTATACTAGGTTGTTTTATACAATTGAGCAAACGATCACGTAGGGCAGGGTACTCGTTCTTAGGTACTTCGTTCCAATGTTTAGAAATCTTGGCATGCAGTGTAGTGGCTGCAAAGAATTGTACTTCCCATGACTAAAAATTAAAGATACGTTATTAATCACTGAAAGCTTTAATATAAAAAGAAAACTTACCTTAGAAGGTGCAAGGAGCTCCCAAACGAAGGTCCAAGCTTCTGGGGAAGTTTGTACCTGTAGGAGCCACAAATGTACCTCATTGTTCCCATCAGCGTAGAACTGTTTCACAGCCTGATCAACGACAGCTGTGTAATCCATTCTCAGCAAAGCCTTTTGCGATTAAATGTTTTAATATATTATATTTATCTGTGTGAATTTAAGAGGCTCTCATTGTCAGCAAGAGGCCACCTCTGCCAGTACTTTGTACTTAGTTCGTTTCATTGATAGTATCATCGGGAACTTTCGTATCATCTCTCTCGAAAGTCATTTGAATCGTTCGCGGCCCTTCGAACCGTTCACGCGAATCTTCTTGAATGCCCTATGTTTACACAGTCCTTTTCAGCCGCCTTGGAGACTTTACGAGTTGCGCAAATGACACTTTCTGGTTGCACTCGTCATCTGTGCAAATTTAATTTTTATCGTATTTGAAATTAGTTCTCACGAGACAAATCATACAGCAGTTGTGAAATTTTAATGGGAAACAACAGTACAATATTAAACAACCTTGACACTAGAAAAACGCAGGTGTATTTGATCATGTTTTAACCTGATTTGTATTTCGATGATTGAGGATTTACATGACTGAATAAATATATGCGAACAGGGACTTAACAAAGTAACCTCAACAAAAGTGTATGTAACAGCTGATTAGATACATATGTGTTCAAAGTACATTTAAACATATATATTTGTACATACATAAGTACACGAAAAAGACTGTTACTTCTGAAAGTGTAAATAGTGCAAATAAAGGATCCGCCACTATTTTGGTATTTTGTACCTAACCTGACACTGTCTGACACCCAGACTAACCTTTTCTGTTATCGGCCCGCCACTATTTGCTAGTTCTGATTGGATCCATGCATATGTTTTTTTATACGATATTGGCGACGCTTGTGGTACACTCAAGAAGCCTTTACAGCCTCTGTACGGCATCAATTAGTCAATAAGAAAATGTTTAAACTATTCTGTCGCTAATTTTGGCTATCAATTTCAACATTTTACCGCTATGTTAATTGGCGCTGTATGGAATCTAAACGAAGCTTCGAAATATTATCACTAGATACATACTGTTTATGCCCGGAGAAGACCGGCCATATGCGGTCACAGCGCTTACCTGCGGCCAGGTAGCGTGAGGGGCGCCTCACTTTACCTTCTTGTGTTTTAAGTACTAGACAGTATATCCATTATCAATTAATACGATTGTTTGAATTCTGATAACGAGAAATATTTCAGATAGCATAATTATTCTTTCATTTAGATAAAACTGCTATAAAATGAAAATATAAGCAAAATGAAGCACAATTTGAACAACGATCAAAAACTGATCCTATGTTTCAGGGATAGAATTCCTGAGGACCTTTTTAGAATTACAGATTCTTACTTTCTAGATTCCTGAGTATCTGTACAATAAATAGCAGTATATGCATAAATACAACATAGCGTTTGTGATAAATAAATTTGTTCATTTCAAGTATACATTTTCGAACTAGGATTTACATTACATTCATGTTTTGATTGAGCTAAAATATGCAGACACATGAACAACGCAGTTAGAAGCTTAATTACAAGTCAAGTTTGTATAATTTGCCATTGAATTTTAACATGGCATTACTTGAAAATTTAGCCATAAAGCTGGTTGGTGTATTCAGTAAATGAACACATTAACGGTTCTCAGGGTTTGTATGTATAAAGAAGTACATGCCTATGTTATACATACTACTTTTGTTGGAAGAAATATATACTGTAATAGACTACGCCATGTTATCCATAGCATCACATGTTAACGACTCCTGTTCTTTCTTCGAAACGCGCGACGATACGGTTAAAATACAGAATAGTGCGAGAAACCTGTAGTATTGAATGAATCTATTAACAATCTGTCAATCTTCTGAAATACCTAGTGGGTTTTTCAATACGTTAATATGTAAAATACTTCTATCAGCTGCTTGTATTTTACTTTTTTCTTACAATTTTTTTCCGACAATGATTTCTTTTTATTGAACAATTAAATGGAATCGTAAAGACTACTTTTAAGATTATACTAATCTGTGGGCAGTATTGAAAGTACTTTAGGAATAATTTTATGACCTTTGTGCAAAATCTTGACATTTTAACATTTAATAGAACACTATACAGTTTCTGTCAGAAGTTCCCGGTAGTTTGGTTCCGAGAAATTACAGTTAATGGATTTACTATCATCTGCCGTATGTCTCGCATACATTTTTTCAAGGACTGTAAATCCACTAATCTTTATCCCCGTTTTAATTATAATAAAACGATTATTATGAAAAAAGAACGATTATTCTGGGAACAGTAAACTTATCGTACAAAATACAAATGATACATGAACACTTAATTTCTTCAATACGGTATTTTCAATATTTTAATCTATGATTTTAAAAAAGAACCTCAGTAATGATGTATGGTAAAAGCAATTATTGCATGTCGCGATGATGTTCATTTTGTCTTCTTCTGATGTCGCATACGTCATGTGGTATTCACTTTGTGTGCTAAAAATGGAAGCAATCACAATCATTATTAGAGTATAATTTCACAACTCTGAATGTAACATAGAAATTCTTACATTTTATAGGTATTTTGAGTGGCGCATTGTCTTTGATAATGCATTCATGGGTTATAGTGTGAAATAGGTATTGTACTAATAACTGCTTTTCCTCTCCAACGCATGGATCATAAAAACCAGGCAACTGACTCTGTTGAATATCATTGATTTAAACACCAACGCAACCTGTATTTAAATGAACGAATTTGATATGTACCTTCGATGCGGTGTGGAGGACCAACGTTGAATCCTTCACTAGACACTGTAACGGAATTGTTACGTCTATAACTTCATCTCTATGCAGGTGTTCTTCCGAAGCGGACCTATTTTGTTGAGGATATACGAATCGCCCATACAACGCCTTTGTAATGATAAGACCCCTCTTTCCTTCTTCTTCTGCCCTTATTCTGCTGACAGTGGCCTTCATTAATTCGGTAGCTATTTTTGCTTCTTTCTGCTTTTCCACCATTCTTGATCTGTTCATCTCCCTCTGTTTCTCTTTTTCGCGTTCTTCTCGTTCCTTTACCACCGGGTCAATTATGATCTTTTTCACAACAATCCAGGTCACTATAGGGACCACAGTGGCATAAAATATAGGAGCAGGAAGGATTTCATCGCTTAAGTGCATAGAAAACGTGTACGATTGAGAAGCCCTGCTCAACTTCACTCTCAAAGTGACACCTGTTGGTACACCGACTCGTACCGCAGCCGCGAGACTACTGTGTCGCGAAACTTTTTTCTCTGCCCCGTACTCCAGTAACATTCCAAAAGTACCAGCCCTGCGGATCGTGAATTGTTAACGTTAGGCCGTTAATTGTTAACAAACAAATACAAAACTACCAAAGGTTACGAACTTAATACTTCCACGTAGCTTTAGTTGTTTTTCTTCCAGTTTATATGTATAATTTAGACTCATGAAGGTCTGTAGAATACCTAAGTGAATTGAAAACGCAGTATAAGTTCTGGATGTGTCCCTCACAATCATTGTACTCATATCGTTTTGTATTCCTGCTCTATACGTGAGGTACCCTACTGTATGCTTGTCCAGTTGCATTGCAAGCGCTGTAACAATATTATTATAGTATGTCTGATCTCGTAGTGCTCTTCTATTCTCTCGCATTTTACCAAGAAAACGTACTTCCTACAAGGCCGGGTCTAATTCCTCGTGCCGTAAATTGCAATATGGTTGCACCATCGCAGAATAGTCTTCTTGTTAATGTACGAAAGCCTTTTAAAGACAATGTGGGTCCATTCCCGACACCCACGTCCAATTCTACCCACCCTTTTGACGATACCAATCGTCTAGTAGAGACGTTTATAGAACCGGTACCTGTTCCATTTTGTGTACCTAATTCACCATACATGGTTACTGTGTCTCTTAACGTAAGAGGTGCTTCAATTGACTGTGTAAACGACATTCCACTGACTTCCAGGCACGAAAGTATTCCCTTGCTGCATTTAAAAAAAAAAACAATTTGTAGTCAAACAAACCCATCCAGTGTTCAATAAGATTGTATATTACCTATCTTCATAGTCTTCGTCGTATTTGTTAAAAAGATCCGTAGCATTGATGTTTACTGTGATGCTACCTTTAGGATTTGTGTGTTGTTGAAGTCTTCTTTCTTCTCTGTCCCTCGCTAAACGTTCGTATTCCTCTCGGATCTCTTCAGGGGTTTTAGTACGCTGTACAATCTCCCATCCTTCTGTTTCCAACCCTCGGACGCCCACAGAATCATAGATAGCCCTTTGATGCGGATCCCTTAAAACTTGTACAAAGGACATTTTACTTGAAAGTTAATCATGTAACAAAATAATCATATTATAACATAAACAAACCTTCATAAGCCTTTTTCATACGATTAAATAGAACCTCCGCCTCTTTCTTAAGCGTAGGATCTGTATGCTTGTCTGGGTGAAAGAGTTTGCTCTGTCTACGATATGCATTGTTAATTTCTTCGATGGTTGCCTGAAATCAATAATATATGTCAACTGGAACATCTAGTGAACCTTAATTTTAGACGTTTGAAAACATATTACTAAAATATTACTATGAAAAAAAATGATTTAAAAATTGGCAAGAAATGCTTACATATTAAGAAGTCTGTAAAGAAGCAGATTGAAACATAACAATAAGGATACTAGAGTTGATGAACTTATATGCTATGTTTCATCGCTATTAATAACAATTTTAAGTAAAAAGATTTTCGCGCAATGTGTTGGAACGAACAAGAGGGTCGCTCGACACTCGATAATTTAAAAATTGTTATAAAGGGCTCGATTACATCAGCTTCTAGGTCGGAGCATGTCACGTGGAGGGCTGCAAATTGATCTCTACCCTTGGTCGGAGAGAAACAAGGAATATCTGTATAAAATGAATTTGGCAGGCCAACTCACAGTTTTGGGGATATTTAAGAGCGTATAGTAGTCGTCCTCGATTGGGTTCTCTTGATCATTATCATCATCCATGTCAATTGTAGAAATTTGTGGTCAGCAATTCGACCTTAACACGAGTACCAATATTTTCCTTGACTTGGTCTTCTGCTTCCATAGGTTACGAAAGACTCGGTCGAGAACCGGCATCCTTTAGTATCACTGATAATTGTTAGATAGCGCACCGTTACGCAAATTCCTGGTCTCGACAGTGGTTATCGACAGTCGTTATCGTCTGCATTATTGGCGTTCCCTCTTTTTCATTTTGAATTAGCGCCCCAAGATTCTCATCGACACTTTTTAATTAAGCGCTTTAAAACTTACGTTCGCAATAAGTACATATCACATTAAATTCGTTGAAAACTGTTAAACGAAAATTTTTATACGTTACAGTTCATGCGAATTTTTCGACTATACTGTCCAACTGAATACGCCAGAATTTATTTCTACAAAGCTTCAAGGATTCATTTTACGTTGCAATACTTACATCGATTATTAACTATGTATCCGGATATTAAACAATTGTCAAGTACAGTTACCAACCTATTTTATGTCCGTATTACAGTTAATTGAACAGAAAATTAGACACGAAAATGCTTTTTTAATCCACGAGGACCTGAAAACAATTAACTGCACAGGAATATGTACAAAAGCGTTGCGTACAAATCGGCGCAGAAGAAATTGCGCAAAAAACTGCGTCGCAAAATTGCGCATAAACTTGCGCAATGAAGTTATGTAAATTTAAAAATTTGAAGAATCAGTTGCCAAAAGTCGAAATAGCAGATTTAGGCAACCTGTATGCGATCAACGATTATAAGTTATAGAACATTGTCGACCATCACTAATTTGTACGCATTTTTTTTTGCTTCATAAGATAAACGAGTAACATTTATTGTAACTGTAATTTAATTTCCTTATTGTAATTGTAATTTGTTACAATAATAAAAGCCTCTGTCGAGCTTGCAACCGAGAATCAAGTGGTGCGCAATGTTCTTGCGCAATCTGAACTTATTCCCCACTTGGATTAGACAAGTTAAAGGCAGAAGTATGACACATACCTTTGTGTTGCCTTGTCAGGAATCGTGACCGTGTGTTAGCCGACTCTGTCTCGGTTGACCGCGACAAACCGACTGCTATAAAATGGTAATAAAACCCGGGGACCTTTAGCCGAGGTGTGTCTCGAAAGAAAGAGCACCTCAGTGCTCTGGAGGCCCGTTTTGCTTTGACATTCCCTAATCATAACAAGAGCTCCCCTATTTCTCTTTCTCTTTCTCGGAGCTCGTTCGCCGAGTCCGTAGCTTTTTTCTATTTTATAGGCCCTTGAAGTATTTTGTTTCCGCGCACGGACCACCCTTTAGGGCCATATTGATTTATCGTATTTATATGTTCCGTGCATGCGACATGGGACCGAATCAGCACGGGAAAATTTTCATTCGAAACAGAATAATCCACGGTGGATGATCGTGCGCGCCTGCATAAGTATAATACATCTGTTATCACGCAAGCGATAATAATCAAAGAAGTAAAGCGTACGATGTTTTAGTAGTGAACGAGCCTCGCATGTGACCGCTAATGGCAACGATAATGTTAACAGCCGAAGAAACAATCGACTGGATCGGCCTGCGGTATTGTTAAACACGCTCATTGTGTGTCGGCCTAACAATACACTGTTACAGTGACAACATCCAGGGCCTCGAGTCTGCATGGTATCCATCAACAATCCGTTATCACCCGTTAAAAAATATCCGGCCGCGTAGCGAATTTCAAATGGTAATTTAATGATCTTATTACCGGGCAATCGTTCGGTCAAATCTAGCCTGTAAACAATAATATTTGTAACGTGCGTAGGTACAATTGTCGCTCATAAAAATTCTAACCGTTACCCGTGGGATAAAGAACCCGAGCAAAGTAAATAAGAAATGCATATGACGCATCGATACACCCGCTATCAGTATCCTGCCTAAATCACGAAGTCTCATGTTACGTAATCGGCGACACGTATCACGGGCCATTTCTTTGAATCGCTCTCGCATAGCGTAGGAAGTATTTATATTGTTCACGACCAAAGGCTCGAATACCGGGCACTGTTTACATGTCTCCATTTCGGTTCCAGTTACAATTCTTACGCTGAACAATTTTTCTCGTTAGCCTCACGCGTTTTCTCTATATCCTGCTAGTACTTGACCGGGCTCTGCCATCTTTTCCTAGGTTTCGGCTTACGACTATCTGTTTTTTGAACCTCAAACTACTCATAGGTCAAACGTATGTCGTAGACGAATGTTTTTGGCGCTTCATTCCAAAAGACCATTAATAGCACAGCTACTGTCCTGCAATTAAATATACAGTTATCTTTTAAGGAACCATTCATTGGCAATAAATTTTACAGATATTGTACAAGGTTCGACATGACTAAGTAGAGGACGACCAACAACCAGGACAACAGCTTCGAAGCGTTGCGGTTCTCGCGAGTTGCGAGCGTTGCGACGCCAAGCAAGGATTCGGAACGGAAGCGCCGACTGGGCCGGCGCATACTGGTGCAAGTTGATGCACCAGGTCGGTCCTTCGTCCAATGGACGAGCTTAATGTCACGCAGACTCCGCCCAAAGCATGGCGACTACTTTTCCTTCCCCTCTGTTCCACCATGTGGGACACCGTCTCTCCCGCTACTGTTTCCTACGCGACTGACACACATACATCCGACGGTTCAATTAGCCAAATACATCCTCATCTCAAGAATTCTAAAAAAAGAAAAATACAAACTCTGCTTTAGTATAAATAAAAACAAAAGAGCTCAAAATTCCAAAGGTTGCGGAGCTTTTGCCTGCACTGTTTCTCGAATACGGTTGAAATGTGCCAGACTACGGTTCCCGTTTGGAAGAAGATGAAACTCCTAGGTGTTTGCTTCATGTCAAACGCCAAGCGAACAATCTGCTCGGAGTTGTTAAATGCTTCATTATGGTACCAACAGCTGCAGCGTGTACTACTCCGCTGTATTGATCCCGATGGGCACGTGTGCGTCGACGAAAAAATCGCGGTTGCGCGTTACAGGGGCAGAGCAGGAGAATTGGTCGACCTGTGCACGGACGAGGTGTAATTCAGGGCACACGATGGCGAAACGAGGCTCACCTGAATTCGTCGAAGTTGCTCGCTGTTTCGCTTCGTACGGTGACCTTAATTCCTGCTCGGTTATTCCGGCTAATGATTATCGCGCAGAATAATCGTTGCCTAATGATTTCCCAATGGTCACCTGAGCCCGCTTACATAATTCCGACGCTTACAGCAGTAATTTTATGCTGGCGCGACACGCGACGATCGACTGACCTACAAATCAATCTCTAGCAGTCCCAGATTTTTCTGCCGTGTCCCGGCACCGACCCGCAAAATTTCGAGTCTGTAGAAATCTATGAAATACACTTGACTCTAACATTCTATTGGCCATCCTGAAATCTACAAACCTATCAGGAAATCACAGTGAATATTAGAAAGAGTCTGACTTATAGAGTGTTATACAACTTTTTTTTTTATTGAAAATCCTAGTCAAGGGCGCTCCCGATTAGCCAAAGGTCTTTCAATCTTAACTAGCTTGCATTCCAGTATTCTATGTTTCCATCGCGAGACTATAAAAAATGGTTAAGAGCATTTCATACTACTCTACAGACTGTTCCTGCTGAGCCAAGGATACATCAATCCTAATTCTCAAATCCTAAGTAAAGGTTTGTTCGTTCCCGATTAGCCAGGGATCTTCTAACATTCCAGAAGTCAAGACTCCTTGTCCAGGTTTCCGAATCTGCTTGGATCAGGTCTCGCGAGAACAGGTCGAAAGCTCTGGTCCCCTGGCTCGGGGACACGATCGAGAGGATTCGGTCGGGCAGTTTTCGGTCGAGAGGTAGAAGAGGCGGAGAGCCAGCGGAGAGCGCGAACCAGAAGAGTAGGAGGGCGTCGATAAGTTGGCCGGCTCTCTCGAGCAGCGTAACTCCGCCTCCGCGCGCCTCCACCCGTTTCGAATCCGCTCGCTAGCTGACTCGGAACGGTCTCAATCAGTCTCAATCTTGGCTGGCTTTCCTCTACCGACGCGTGTACCCCAAGTCTCTGTTCGTTCCTCGCGAAAAACCGAATCGATCACCGATCGCCAATGTCCTGGAGTCGAAGATAATGTCGTTACTGTGATATCCAGACGCCCGAGTGACTCTAACACCGTTTACGTTCTTTGCGACTCAAGTTCCAAACTGTTAAGAACCATTGTTGATTCGAGCGGAGGAGCCAAAAGGATCGGTGGACCTTGAGGAGCAACGATTTTCTTCTGTTCTGCAAGGAAAGTGCTGTTTTACGGTTCATCCTGCTCTTATACAAGAGACATCCTCCTAGGAACCAACTTTGAACAGGTATTTTCTTCAAAGATTTCCAAACGGATGGTCTTTTCTTTGTATGTTTTTTCTGTAGAAACAAAGTAAAATAATTAGTATTCTGTTTATAATATAATATAGTATTATGTTTACGGAAACACAATGAATTTACATTTGCGTATGGGAAGTTACTATGGGGTTGCAATATTTGATATCAAACATTGTGGTAGAATAAAGGTAATCGCTTGATGCTCTTTGCGAAGATTGTTTCGACGATTCTTCAGCCTAGAACAGAACAAGACTTTGTTGGGTCGATGTTATTGTGCCGATTCTGTCGGCAAGTACAGTTTGTGTTTAAACTTCTCCACACGAATGCCCCATAAAGGAATTCGTCGTTGATAGAATAATTGTCACAGTCAAAAATAAGATAGATATATATACGTAATCTATACGTTCGCTCATGAATGAAAGATGGTTTACTATAGCCTGAACGAAACAAAAATAAAAGAAAGAGAGGCGCGCAGCGATTTTGTGTATTTATTTAAATATCTAGAAGACTGGGTCGCTGGCGAGTTTGTAAACTTTGTTCGACGATTCTATGAACCCGAGACGCGATGTTTAGTAAACAACGAGATAAATGGTTCTTCCTTCTGCTACGAACAAGATAACGACTTTTCTTAATTACGTCAAAAGAACGGCCGTGTCGCCGATTTCAGTGACAGCGATTAATTAATTACAATTACGCCGTCGCTACAATAGACCATTTGAATCGCTAGTTAGACCGAATTCCAATCTAAAGTCAGATTCGTATCCTAATCTACGTCACTCTAACTATGCTTCTGGACCAGAAGTCCTCGGTTTATGAGACCGTTCAATTTTTCTTAAGAAATTGTTGCAATTAAAATGTGTATTCTACAGTCGGGTTTGCACCGTGGTTCCAGACGACTGAACCATTAAAACTTATAAATCGTAAACATTTAGTTCGAATAAAGCACAGAAAGAAGACTGAAGAATACTGGTTTAGGATTTCGAGTCTAGAACAAGTTAACTTTCGAACGGAGAGTCGTAGTTAATTTAAATTAAGGGCCAGGCCCTCGATCACCTAACATTAGCAGCAGCTAATGTGCAGCAGGCCCAAAAATAGCTGTGTTTGAAGGGCCGCTTACGCGTGCTCACCCTCGCAATTGTCGAAATTTACGAGAGATATTCCCTGGAGAATCCTCTGTCGGCGGCCGCCGGAAGTCTGAACGGCTCCACCGGGATCGGGTCCCTTTTTCCTCGTTCTTTCAAACAGCTAAAGCGTTCAGCTGTTGCTCGCTCGTCATCGATCTCTCCCGGTAGCTGCTGCCGATGTCAAATTCCTTGTCTCGGTGTATCTTTTTCTTTCGTGATCGCTCCGCCAACCCTCAGAATCAAGTTACTTCCTAAAAAAAATCCATTTACGTTTGACTTCGGTTTTCCGACCAGTTCAGAAAAGCAAATGTGAAAAGTTATTTCGCTTCTAGATTACAAAACTTATATTATAGCTTAGAGCTTGACCAGATTGTTTATAGATGAACTAGGTATCCTTTAATCCTGGCATTTGGTACAGTTGTTCCGACAGCTCGAGATTTCGAGATCGACAACTCGCAATATTTTACAGCCCAGTGAAATGAGAATTTAGGTTAAACTTTAACGTTATTCGTTTTTCTGTTGTAGATCATCCTGAGTGAAAAGTCGAACAAGAACGCCAGCTTTCCCGTTCTTTGTTGTTCCGTGCGACGATATTCGTTCCTGAAGATGTAAGACCAATCGACGCAGGTGCGAGTTACCCGACGACAGTGCCGAACAGTGAATCGGATCGATTCCAATCAATTAGTTATAGTAATCGCAAAAGTGTGAAGTGTACCGTAAGCGGCTGGACCATCGAACGCGAGCCGAGGAAGCCGAGGAGCCGATCAGTGTTGTGTAAATGCGACTTCGAGCGACGGTTTTATGAATCACGAGGATCTGGAGAAGACGGGGATGGTGTCGCACGTTATTCCAGTTGCAGGGGTGAGTTTCGATTCTAAATCTCTGGAACATATAACATATCAATTAGATTCGCGTTAAAAGCTTTTCTGAATTTTCCCGTTTTTCGTCTTCGGTACTGTCGTTTGCTCGATGATAAAACGGTTGCTCGCTTATCGTCGCGCGGAGCGGAGAAGAAAAAGAACCGAGAAAAAGCGTGGGTCACGACCTCGAAAATTTCGCAATAAATCCGATTCTGCGTCTTCTCCGTCACGGTCGATTCGCCGATGCGTTCTCGCGGCGATACGGCTCTGGTCTCTCGGGCGAAATCGCCCGGACAAATCGATGCGGGTATCGGTGACTTGTTCCGCTTATGAATGAATGAATGAACGTGTCAGGGGAGATTCAGTGTCGAAGGTGTTCGATTGCCTATTAAAAAATCGATAGGAACTCGCGTTGCGTTCATGCATCGCCAGCTGACTCAGCGTCGCGACACAAAGTGGCTAAACTACTTCTAGGTTCGCTATAAAATCAATTTTAATCGCCGTAAATTGCCCAAGTTCGCACCAGCCGTGGCATGGACTCGCTGTATAATCACTATGGTCGCTGTAAAATTGTTTTGCCCATTCTACATCCACTAATATAGAGACAGTAAAAAGAAATCATTCTTTGGAAAAAACGGTTTGGAAATTATTCTGCTTATTTCTAGAGCGAATATTTCAAACAAATATTTCAATCTTGTTCGTAAACCACGCTCGTAATATTATATCGAAACATTGCTACGCTCGCGCGTGCATCTACGCATTCTTTACATGGATTTAATGCGCGGCAGTCCGTGAGTACCGATCAGTTGATACGATTTCGGAGGTCGCTTCGACATACTAAAGCGCTCGCGGATTTTCCGATGGTTAACTTTCGATTCCTATGCTGAGCTCAGTTCTAACGGTAGAACTGATCTACCGTAAATTTGACTTTAGATGCTACCGAACGGAGGACCGAGAACGAGTTTGCTATGAAATGGTTTTAGTTGATAAGACACGCGTCGTCTATTCGCTTTGGCTTTTCCACGTCGGTGTGCAACGTCGAATACACTCTGAAAGTTCTCGGTCGACGTCTTCTTCTGCTTCTTGTTATTCTTGAGGAGAGAGAGTTCAAAGCTAGCGTTGAGATAGGATCGGGCTTAATTTAATGGCTGTCCTGTTGAATTAACGAGTCGGCCACGTGTTCCCGAAAGCTCCTGCGAGGACGTTCTTCTGTGTCAGCCTGTTGATGCAGTTCCATGGTCGTGCGAACGGTAATCCGAGCTCGTTGTATTCTTTGCCGCGTACCGCTGTCTCTGGAATTCAGATTAAAGGTGAATTTCGGATTTCTGGTCGACGACACGCACGATATTCGGTCAGTGACACGCCTCTTTATCTTCTCAGGCACCTCTTCGGAATATCCTTTTTTTTATGAAAGAATTTTCTGAACAGTTCAATATAGCAATATACAGCACACAATCTCTTGAGAATTCTCCTTTTTCAAGTTTCGGCAAGAAAAATCGCTTGATTTGCCTCAGAACCCCGCAATTGCTATGGATCATGAAATTTTTGCAAGTCCTGGACGCTTTACATAGTTGGTCCCCAATGATGTTAAATCTTCGGACAAGTTCCTCGGGTTTTTCTAATATCGTTTGAGTCTCGCACATATTGTTTGATTATATCCCTTCAGAAAATAATAGTAGATAGGGAGCGGAAAGGATTTCTTCGGTTGTCCGGTTGTTTCGGACAAAGTACACAAGCGTAAACTAGACGTCGTAAAGCCGGATCGCGAATTAACGATCTAGAGAGATCGTAAGTTTCGCCTGGCATAATACGATGTCACAACACCGGCACGGTGTTTGTAAGCTTCCGGCGACGGCACTTCAAACATCGCGAGTTCCCGAGCCAGAAGACTCTTTGGCTTGGTCCACACCAACCGCCTCGGATGGTTCTGCTGGTTTGTTCACCTTTGTCCGTCAGCCTTCAGCTTCGGCAAGGTTAACGGATCTCGTCGACGGTCGATCTTATTGAAAACCGTCGATTAGGACCGGGGATTAAAACCGGGTTTACAAAGCAATTCGACCGAAATGTCCTCGACAAGATGAATTAATTACAAATTGATATAAATCTCTTGAAGGTATAGCTTCTACCGTGCGAAGCTGATGACGGTGATTCTTGCAGGAGCTACAGCAGGGTAATGGTAGCCTGGGGGTGGTGGGTCTGGGCAGTATGCAGGACTCTCCGCATTCCCTAAAGATCAAACAGGAGCCGTTCCAGGTGTCTCCTCCCTCGCCTTTGCCGTCTCTTCATCAAGGTAAGACGCCTCTTCTTCTACTTCCACGGGGGGAACTCTGCGAAGCAAGACCCAGCACCGTTCAATTCTGGCAGAAGTATACGGTGCTCAGAAAATTCGTTTGACGTCACGCGATCAGGATCTCACCACGGACCAATGATTCCTTGGTCTTTCCGTGATGGCTGAATACCCGCGTTCTAATAATACAAAACTGCTCTCCTCGCGTGACGGGGGCGGAGCGGGGAAACGCGGTCGAACAGATGAAAAGAGACTGAAACGCGCGCGAGGGGCGGCGGGGGCGTTCTTCTCCGCTAGAGAAAAACGAAGCGGTAGAAGAGGGAAAGAAAGTGCCGTCCGACACGGGGGAGAAGAGGCAGAGAATGATATACCGCGGGAGGCTGCGTCCTGATCTTTCCACGCGTCGTTTAGTTACATTCTCTGCCGCGATTACGGTCCTCCAGGGGTTGTCACTGCCTCGTCTTCCACGGCGCGCGCCGGCCGACGAAAGCGCTCGGCTCAAATGTCGTTCGACAAGATCGGCCCTTTGTAATTTTAGAATCGACGACTTGTCCTTTACCGTCCACTGTACGGAGCTGATCGATTTTCCTTACAGTTGATAATTAATAATTTGAAAATTCTACAATTCATGGTATGTACTTAGTTTGAACGGTTTGGCTTTCCACTAATAATTACAAGAAGCTTGTTGCCCTCGCGTGTCAATTGTGGACCAACAAGAGGGATGATTATCAGAACTGTACACACCAGCCAGGGAGTAACATTCGCGGAACGGAGATAAAGGAAAGGGAAGCGGCCGGCCGCCAGGCAGGGTCTCGTATTACTAGATTTTCTTATTCGCTAATCGCTGAATGACCGCTGCATCGCAAGATACCGACCGGAAACAATTAATCCGGGGTGTAACCGTAGAAGATTTTGATATCTGCTTTCGCAGACTTGTCACAAAAATCTTAGAGATAGCGTGTACCGATGTAACGTGTTTCCGAACGGAATAAGCTGCGTAAAGTTTCTGTATTCCGAGGGCCTGGCGAGCGTGACAGCAGGACTCCGGGCACGGTCGGCGGTCCGGAATTCATCTTAGGAGCAATAAGAGATACAGGTCTCACTCGTGTTTTCGAAATCGGCGGTTCGGAGTGCTCCCGGCGAGAGTTATGGTCGCTAATCCGGGAAGGCTCGCCGGGATTCAGTCAACCGGGGCTCTGATATATCGGCCAACGACAACGCCATCTCCTCCTAGCTAGGAGAGTCTCCTTTTTAAAACAGATCTAAGCGAATCGTATTTATACTGTACAAGTGCTCCTGCGGGGATTTTAAAGGCTTCGTCGATGGTTTCCACGGGGCCTGTATTCTCGTGTCTTAGTTCACAGGCAGCCGCGATTTATTGGCCGAGTAAACCGCATCACGATAAGCCTGACACGAAATATAGTCTAATTATAGACCGGGGATTATCAAGCGAAATGCTGTCCTAATCGCGCCTATTGCACGGTGGCCTAATCTAGGGTGTGAGCCGTGTCTCTTTGGCGCCTTCTTTGCTCTGATCCTCCTCGGATCTCTCAGTCATTCCAAGGCGAATACGATCTTCTCGTGGACCTTGCTCGAGGAAGAAGCCGACGATGTTCACGAAGAGGTAGAAATGCCTCCGGACATCATCGATCGCCGTAGGTCCTGCAAACGAACGACCCATGAGAAGGGAATGACGGAACGATTTGCGCGTCACTATCCACGATATCGTGAATCGTGACCCTGCTTATTTATGCTGAAATCAGGCCGTGGATGTAATCGTCGCGTTAAAATAGATTTCTAGTAAACAAGGGCACCGCTTGAAACTAATCTCTAGCTGGCGAGATAAAGCAATCGTGGACCGCAATCGTTCGGAACATGTCCGCGGGGCCCCTACGCTTCGCGACCGCGCGTATTTGGAAGACCGTGAGTGACAATGTTTTCAGAAGGCAGATTTTCTTGACCCCGGTCTCACTGGGTCCTCCTCCTCCTCCCCCCGTCCCCCGAGTAATAATTACGTTGCAGCGGTCCGATAAACGTTGACGATAATGGAACGAGAGGCGGGAACTGAGGAGATTTGCGATAAAACGGGTGGCGACGAACCAAGCGTCGACGAAACGGTCGGGCCCCCGTTCCGATTATCGCCGTTTCTCGTTAGGTAATGCTCGCGATTTCTGTTTTTGGATCGTTCTCCCCGTTTGCAAAACATCGCCGGCTATAGTAAACACGATAACGCGTTCGCCGTGATAAGAAGCGAACGCGATGCCTCGGACAGGGTGTTTCGGCAAAACTGTTACGTCGTCGTCGCGCGGCGATAGAACCAGGAAGATCTATGCTTCACGATTATTCACGTTGTAAATATAATTGCGTGGAAAACGGATCAGCGATCAACCAGCGAAGCTTGTCGAGACAACCCGTCGCTTTTTGCCGCGGTCGCGTATTTACAAAAAGAAAGGTATTCGAGAATGTTGTCCCAGTGGAAAAGCGCAATGCATCCGCACTTCCGGTGTCAGCGACGAACAAGGAGAAGAAGACGACGCGATGGCGACGTTGACGAGAGAGGTCGAGATACCAGCCGACGATTGGCTCACAAGGAAGATACCGATGAGCTATCGTCTCTCGGATGACCCTCTGTGCCCCTTGCTTCGAGTTTCTCTTTTATCCTCGTACCTTCCTCTCGCCTCCTCCTTGTCATCTTATTCCTCGCGTGTTCTAGGGACGAGATTCGCTTCTTTTTCTTCTTCACGTCCTGATACGCACTATCTTTGCTGCCCCAGTCGCTGCAGACGAGCTTGTTTCTTCAAACAGTTTTACCTACGGCTCAAAAACGAGACATTTGGAATCGTTCCTCGTAATTACGCTCATAGAATTTGATCCTTTGACCCCGCGGACTCCCTCTTTATTGCAACGTTAACGACGCTCCATACGTTACATGGAAATAGTATACCTCTATGGGGAGGCACGCGTTCTTTCTCTCCTGGCCCGGGCGAATTCTTTCTCCCTAACCGGACTCGTTGATTAGCCCATGGATCGTTAAGCCCACACGTGCCCTCTGCTGCCCTTCTGACCCGTTCTGCATAATATTGAATCAGTGGCGACCTTTGATACAAGTTACGTTTCGTCGGAAATCGGCAACGGGACGTATCATGAAAACGTATGCGTCGTATCCCTGCACCGTGCAGCAGGCCGGTCATCCCATCGAGTATATATTTGGGCGATATGTGGACAGCGTTGCGGTTCTCCATTGTTATAACATCAACGGGCGCACCTTGTACGATGTCGAATAGTTTATAAACACGTACCCGGGGTGGTTCGCGTTCAGTAGACCAACCAGAAAATAAAGAGTGCAAGTATGAAGCGTGCAGCGAACGACGGCGAAACGCCGACATCTTCCATTCGAAGGCCGTTGTCTTCATGGTTTATTGTCGTTGTCGCTATAATATCGTAGCATTCGCATTCCTGAAATGCTGCGAGGAGAATCGACGTCCGCCGCCGATCAGCGAAATCCAATACGTCAATGACATCATGCTGCGAGTCTACTCCTGCGTCCTGACGCGAACGCGTTCCTTTCGTCTTGACCTCCCGGCAGCGTCATCAACCCTAGAAAGTGGTTGCGCATCGGTGACAACCTACTGACCTTATCGAATTCGGTATTGCATAGTTGCACGACGACGCGAGTCGTTTACGGAACACGGACCGGCATCAGCCGCAATCGGCGAAGGCCAATTTTCGCAAGCCTAATTATGTCACCCGTGTCAGCTGATTGCTACATTTCTTCATTTCGTTGCGAAACTCTAAGTTTCACCTTCCAATTTCCACTGACACCGCAATCCCGCTGCATACAGAATTATTTTATAGGCTGTAGGTTCTACAATCCGTCCCGCAAGCTGCGCAATGCTTCTCATAGACTTTCGTATTCGAGGCAAGCTTCGGTAACCTGTGGCTGCTTTATCTTTCACAGTTTAATTACTTTCCGGATGATGAAAAACGAATGTTCCGCATCTCCGAATCCACGAACAATAGGTGTTTTTCGCTTTTGATAATCCATCGGATCGAAACAAGGGATCCTGTGACGAGAGCAGACACGACCTCGTAGGTGTCGCGTAGCAAGGATCTCCAGTTGCAGTCAGGTGTGTTCGTAAGGCACAACATTTGACGTTATCGTGATCTCGCGTTGCTTGTTTTAGCTCCATGGATCCACGTACCGAGGACGTGCGTGTACGACACGTTGGTCTATCATGACTCTCTTCGCGGGTCGATACGGAGTCTCGAGCGATCTGCAAATGTACCCATCGTTAGCGATAAGTTTCAAACCACTCTCTTTCTCTGATATTAGTCCGAGAGATGTCGCGTTTCAAACATTATTTCACGCTCGCCTTGTTCGAGAATTAAAAATTGTCAAAATGCGTCCTCTATTATATTATAATAGATAGAACAATCTTTCGCCGGCAGTAGTGAAATATCGTGTTCCCCGCTTGGGAAACAGTTCCTCCTGGAAACCATACAGCCTGGAGGTTTGCGGTAGCACGATACATTATGCCTGTTCTCGAATTCGCGTTCGATACGCAACGCCCAGAGGAAACTGAATGAATCGTGTCCCCCGAATGCAAAGGTCCGCAAGAATTCGTGGAAAGCTGAAATAATTTTTCTAAAAACAGTCTACACCCTACGCGAATAGAAAAGCTCTCCTCTCGAATCTCTGATACACACGCGTCGCTGTCCGTTTCCCTTTTGTTTCGCCCTCGCTCCGTTTCGCGGAGCTCTCTACCCTCTGGTTCGGTGCTTGCGCGAGTTATCGGTGTCCGGTTACGTTCAGTTCCAGTTACACGTGCCGTGGGGCACACTCAGAGTCATGCACGCACGCATGATACTCCTTTCCGAGTACGTGCCTCCTTGTTTGACGACGATTGTAACTGTGTTCACCGAGAGCCGCTATCTAGAACCTGCCGGCGAAGGCGAGGAATCTGAAAATCGATCAAATTATCAATCTCAATGCATTTAAGAACATTTACCAGAGGACAGACGCGTTTACGTCTATTATTCTGGCAAAATTGACTCGAGGTTGATGATAGCACAGCAAATCTCAGTGACTGGCCAAAGTGCTTAGACTCTGACAGGGTGCTTGCTTACATAAACGAGCCTTAGGAAGAACATATAGCTGCAGAATGATTTCATCTTAGAGAACCATAGCTTCTTCAAGCCGACAAGAGACATGGCGAGCTTATCGCGTCTCGGGTATCCGAAGTGGGGCCTAGGGGGCCGGATTCCTTTCAAAGATCCGATTGTTTTACAGCGCAGGGGTTTCTCGGAACCTGATGTGCGGTGGTGTCGATCGGCAGCCATTGTCCACGTTCTTGGAGCTTGCCTTGAATTCGAATCACCTTGTTGTACATAGATAGACCATCCAGCGTTTGCCGGCCGGTGATCACAAGGATGCTTTTAAACGATTTTCAGTGAGCAGTTTCGTGTCGGAGATGCAGAATGGTTGCATGGTTCCATCGGCCAAGGACCTGGACAACACGGTAAGCCTGGGCAGAAGTCTGACGTCTCATCACCCCTCCTTGAGCCACCATCACTCCCATCACAGCCTGCACAGTCCGTCGGGTGTGTCGATACACTCCTCCGGCTCTGCTCATCATCACCTGGACGAGAAAGGCTCCTCCCCTACCGGGGCCTTGCACAGCACCACTAACAGCAACCCGTCGACCCCGTCGGCTCCGTCTACGCCGACCACGGTGGCCAATGGGTCCGCCACAGGGTCAGAGACCGGGACCGGTAACGGTAGCAACGACTCCGCTAATAAGAAACCGCCGTTCAGCTACGTGGCTTTGATCACGATGGCGATACAGCACAGTGCCCAAAAAAGGGCAACTCTCAGCGAGATTTATGCGTACATCACAGGAAGGTTCCCCTACTACCAAAAGAACAAGAAGGGGTGGCAGAATTCCATCAGGCACAACTTGTCCCTCAACGAATGCTTCATCAAGGTACCGCGCGACGGGGGCGGCGAGAGGAAGGGCAACTTCTGGACCCTAGGTCAGCCCTGGGCCCTAAAAGACTATACATACATATTAGTGGACGATATGAACGGTGTAACGTAATGCTCTCAAATATATGTACACAGACCCCCTGTGCGCCGACATGTTCGAGAACGGCAACTACAGGCGACGCAGACGCATGAAGAGACCTTATAGAAACACTACTTATCACAAGCCCTTGTACGGGGATCCCTACTCCGCCACGCATGTTCATCTGGGACCCAGGGGCCTTTTCGGCCACTCGCCGCCGTCATATGCACCATCCACCTACACAAGATACGACACTGGGTATGGTGTTTTCAGTTGATTCCTTTAGTATACTTACCGCCTATGATTCGAGTTGTCCTAAACTTGATGGACTATTTTAGCGCCTGGAATCTACAACAGTCCCAGCTCTCCTACAGCCACTGTCAGACGGTAAGTTTCCGAAAGATTGCACTCTTGCGACAGATTCTAAAATCGAAGGTCTATTGCAGTTGCAACCTCAATTGCAGCCGATTCAGTCGATGCAGATACCAACCATGAACGGCTATGGTCAATTGGGTACCTCCCTAAGTGAGTCTCTTCTCTAACTAAATCCAGTCCCATCCCTTGTCCCCGTTGAAATGCTGGACGACGAAGCAAAGCGTTTCAAGGCAATTACCTGGATGTTCCAGGTGCAACAGCGAGCTCGCCGGGTTCTATGGGAAACGGCTCTTTCGGCAGCAGCTTCACGACCTGTGCCAGGAGACACGAGGCTGCTATGTCCACGGAGACCATGTCTGCTCGATGTTATTGGCCTGAAAGTAATTATTACAAATGAAATAAATTTGCGCGGACGATCAATGGTTCGCGGGCCTTCTAACTGGAAAATTTCTTTTGCCTATCTCAGTGGTGAACGTTAAGGAGGAACCTGGTAGCGTGGCAGTGTCCAGCACAGGTGTGACTGGCGTTGGTGTGCCATCCGCTATGATGGGATCCAGCCCTACAACCGGGGTCTCCACGACAGGCTTCGCTCCCATGGAGTTTCAGTCGCGGTCAAAGTGCTTCATGTGAACGGATCGCGGCTCAGAGTCCTGTCAAGGTCGCGAGGACTCGATCCATGGCTAACAGTTAGCGGTGGACTCTAAACGGAGAGACGGTCTCTGGAGAAAAAAAAAACAAATAGAGAGAAGAAAATTTGTAGATCCGTTTAAAGTTCGTCGATGATTCTTCAATCGATGCTGAAGAGATCAAAAATGTGACGCAGTCCCTGCCACTAAGTAGACCATTGTCTTCAGTGTTTCTGACTGCTACACAGTATTCGATATTTAATGGACAATGTTCGTTCGTTCAACGAGAACTAGCTACACGTTAATTGTTAATTACTATAATCTAAGCGCGGTCGAGAGGCAACAACATTTCTAAATATATGCGTATCAAGTAGAAGCGTTACATCGATCGGTAGACTGTGCGGATCTTTGCGCGTTCATGGCATTTGTTAATTTATAATCCATTGCAGGCGTTTTCTCAATCCGATCTCTTATCATTTTACGATACTCTCTCGAAAATGTTTCTTTGTGCAAAGTTCCGCGCTGCCTATACATCGGTGTGTCTCATAAAATACTATGCTAGAGAAGTCACGAGAATTTGATGTACATAATCTATCTTCGACAGTTTCCTGAGTGTATTACGCGATGCGGGTACTATTTCCAAGATGACTGCCTCTATCCCCGATTCCTTCAGATTGTAAGAGCCCAAGGAAAATCTGGCAGCTAACGATCCTGTAATTACAACAAAATAAGGAAATAAATCGGAATTATTTATCGTCTATTGTAAAAAGGTTTCGTTGATCATTTTACCTAGTCGATATTACTGTTATTAACAACTTTTCGAAATTCGCTTTCTGAACTATCTGGAAAGGAAGCGGACAAACGCAACGACCCAGTTCCTGCCTGACAAAGGGTTCCTGACTCAGAGTATCCGGTGCATAAGAATGAAAAGTAGCCATTGGTCCGTGAACCGTAAGCAGTGCCGGGCGATGTTTGTGCAAACCTCGGTGTTTTGCAAAACACGGTACGCAGTGGCAGGCTTTAATATTCTCCGTAAAAGAGAGGCTGGACGTGTTGCACGTCAACACCGTGCATGCATCAGAGCGCAGGAATAGCACGTGCACTTTATTTTTCGTTCTGGAAATCGATCGGGGGACACGCAACTCGCTGCACCGTGCTGGAAATAAATCTTGCGTCGTCGATGGGGCTGGAAACGACAGCAGACAATCGACAGTGTCCCCCTCTCTCTCTCTCTCTCTCTCTACTGAGTTAGCAGATAATGCTCAAGCTACGGCGACCGTAAAGCTACTTTTAAAAAATAACCATTGAGATTTTTTTGGCCCAATTGCCCCCCTTTTTGCCATCTTTCCAATATGGGAAAGGAAGCCATGTTTTATCAATGTATATAGATGTTCCGGAGACCTCATCCAAAAGGGTGGGTCCGTAGTTGTCCGAAGTGCGAGCAGATCATTGGCTGTGGCAGAGACAGGTGAAAACGATGGTCTCCCCTTCAAGATGAGCGCAGGTGGGTAGGGATTGGTCGAGCCAGCCAGGTGAGAGACCGCCGCGGATGAGAAGGGAGGATCCGGCTGTCCAATAGGACAGTCCTTTGCAACCCTTTTTGCTCCTGTTGACGCCATTAACTGTAACTCGTAGCGAACCTTTTTCTACGAGCTCCGGCAAAAAGGATTGCCACGAGTGCGTTGATGACAGAAAACACTGCAGCTTCGGCGGATCAATAAGTGAGACGAGCGAGAGGGGGATTGGCGATGGCTGTGCCTGGTATTGTTAATTGCAAAATCAATATTTCCTAATGATAAACTCTTCCGATCGCGATCTCAAGTCTCCGTGTACTTGGAACGTTGTTTTCCTTGGTTCTACGGGTATCGGCTCGAGAGAAAAGTGCTAGTTCACCGTATTCCGTTCTGTTTGATTATTTTCTTCGGGGACCTGTTCCGCCGATAATCCAAACATAAATGTCAGATACCGATCGGTTTACGCAAACAGTCCTGATAAGCAAACAAGGGCGTTAATCATCGGGCTCCTCCTTGCGGAACGAATCCACTGAAAGTCAGGTAAATCACTCGACGTGTTTCAGCCGGTCCGTGGCGTTGCCTGGCTCGGGTTACAAAGATGTGGGTGCAATATTTTATAGCGCAACGTGACCACCATTCAGCTATTACTGCCTCGGCTCCCTCGATAAATAAACTAGTCGTAGTTTCACCCTTGGGGATAATCCACTAATCTCCCGACGATCGGTGACACAAAAGTTTGTCTACACCTAAAAACATATACATAAACGTAGTAACACCCAAGCCTTTTAGGATTCTTAGAAATGTCAATGGTTTCCCTAGGTTTGATAATTATTATTCTTACTTACAAACATTTCAGTATATTCTATAAGCGTGGGCCAATAAGCACACCGAATTTGGAATTTTAGGAAGAACGGTATGAGAGGACTATAGATAAAAGCTTAACGCTATTGTTTCAATAATAACGCAATACATATGCAGAAATTGGGACAGTTAAGTGAGGCCGTCTGATCGATTGATTGCCCTTCTTGAAATCTCAAAGCGAAAGCATGGACTGAAGAAACCGAGGAAGCAGCGGGAATTCCTCAGCTTCCGTCGCGACGAGATTCTCATGCACGTGCATCGCGGCGTGTAAATAGAGGGCGGAGGTGACATATAGCGACAGCCAGGGCAAGCGTGTCGACCGTTTAGGCGACTATTAGCAGCTTCACAGGTTCTTCCTAGCATATGTGTCTCTTGGTGCGCCTTGTTGGTTCCTGATATTAGCTTTCTGTGTTCTCGAGATATCCTTCACCTATTAAAAACACACATAACGGGTCCTCGGAGTGACCAGCTCTTCCTTCTCGACAATGCTTCGCATTTACAAACGTAACAATTTTGAACAATACTTACTATCATTGTACATTCTTCTGATGAAATTCAAAGATGTACAGTTTTCGGCATTACGTTGGCAACATCATTGAAAAACGTTGCTACTATCGCTTGAAAACCATTCAAGCACATTTTTCTGTCTATATCTTCCTTGACTGTGCTTTTTTGAAAATTACTCGATTCGTTTACGCGGTCGTTAGAGTGGATTTAACTAGATGAGACGGGGGAGAGTGTGTCAGATATCGTTCGACCGAGTTCTGGTAATCCCCGCGCGCGGAACACACGGTAATAAATTCTCTGGGACGTCACCGTGCCGAGAGGAACTGATGTTACGGTATTCCGTCCCGGTCCATTTACTCTCCGGGACGCGTCACCTAAAATCAGTTAATTATATTCCCCGACTAACCTAGCCGGAGCCTATTACAAAAAAATAGTACACGTTGCGTACAGTCAGCAGATACGTCTCCCTTTTGAAAACCAAGCTGCGTACAAATCGTTACCGTTTCAAAGAAAAATTATACTGTAACTTTATATTACCGCCGTTATTACATGGATAACGCAATTTCGAGTTTCAGAATAGCCATTGCGGTTTACTTTACAATTACCCCTGTTATAACCGAATAATTCGCAAGAAGGATTTTGACGACGCCCGACACCGGGAAAACTGGCGAAGAATCCGTGGCGGTCGAAGAAAGAACGTTGGCTTTTACAAAGAGCATAACGACACGGACAATTTGTAGTGGAGTGTCAACGAAGCCGTTTCTATTTTCGAGGCGAGACACGCACAGCTATCTTTTCGCCTCGCTTCGCCCCTCGTCTTTCCCTGCTTCTCCACCTACTCCTCCGTGCTCTCCGCTCTCACGTCGTTTTTCAACAAGCGACGGTTGCACCGATTCATCCCTTCCCCAGACCCCAGGTTCCAGCGTAAATTTACACGCGATTAATCCGTCCTCGTTCCCCGTGTCTCTTGTTATCGTGACACGAGCGATTCGTCAATCTGTTCTATACGTCCTCCTCCCCGTTCACCCCTGATGGACGATGAAAATAACGGAGTGTACACGCACGCGAGAGAGAAAAATAACGAATTCTACGGATATAAATATATATATAAGCGGATGAACGGCGGGAGAACCCGTTCACATTTAATCATCTTGATCATTCTTTCAAGGTACGTAATCGGTATTATCAAGATATTTTGTGCCGTGCCACCCACACTTCGTCTAGTTGTTTTTTTACAGTACCAATACACTTCTTTTACAATTACACGTGCGTGGAATATTGTAAGAGAAGGACGTTTTGCAATTCCAAGAAATGGTCAAGTTATAACAATGAAAATAAAAACTTCTGTCTGGATTTTCACAACAGAGTGGATGTAATAATACTACCGATGTTTAGGATCCGGGAACGACTACCATTGAAAACAAAGCAGGAAATTCGATAGTACCGATCACGTACCCCACGTAAGCAGAATATCTTCCTCTCTCTTTCACGTTCGCGTTAGGATCACGTACAATCCAACGAGGGAGGGGGAGAGAGAGAGAGGGAGAGAAAGAGAGGGAAACATGTTAGCTGATTATGCTTTCGGATTATTTTTGGATCCCTCGTTGGTAAGCTTGCTTGATTTGGGGGATGATTTTCTGTGACAATGATAAAAATTGTTACTATATAAAGTTGTACAAGAATTTTGTACAAAGCATAGCAAATGATTCTCCCTGATGAAGAGATAGCAGAAGGATAGGGAAGATAGTGTGTAAGCATAGTATAAAGACAAAGGCAGAAGATAGCGGTGAAACGAGGACGAACATCGGTTGTAAAATAAACTATCTATAGATTCATGCATGGGCGTACTCTGTTATACAAATAGTATATTTAATACGACTGTACAATGTTGTTTTACGTAGTGAGTCTCTTTGTAGGAGACAATATACCTACAACTATGTTTAACATTCGGTAGAGATCAGATGAGTGCCGGTATCTGATCCTATTGTATTCCTAGATGAGTACTATCTCGTACAGGTCCTCAGGACAGAGAACACGAGGTAGTGGCTAAGTCGAAGTCACATCGGTTCAGACGCATCGCTTTTGTCCCTCATCCTAACAATCTATCTAATTCTTGAGCAAGTACATTAATCGTTTATGCACACGATTCTCCATTTACCTTCCAAGAGTGACGCCCGTACGCGCGCATGTGTGTGTATACGTGGGGGATTTCTCAGGCGATTTCCGAAGGATCGGGCTGCGAAAGGAAGTGAGACAAGAGAGATATTAAAAACGTGCCGCAGGTGGTTTTTTTTCTGTGTTATATTAATAATATATTTAATCTTCGACACACGGGGACAAACTCCGACATGTGCAGACTGCGTTTATATATTCTGAATTGGATGATGCGTTGATAAAAACACTCGCGCACAAAAATGTCCTCCAGCAGTAATACTTGATTTTCTAAACGACTCTGGTCAGCGACGCGGGGAATGACTGACGGAAGGAGAATGGAAATCGCGCGACAACCGCACTGCTCGCCTTCCAATCAAACGGCTAATCTTCCTCGAGGAGGTCGTCGTCGAGAGTCACACCCTGAAACAATGAATATATCCTCTGTTAATAACGATACGCCGTACGAATCATTTTTCTTAGCTAGAATTGCGTTGTCGACTTCTACTGTACCGTCTGATCCGGAAAGCAAAATACATGTTTCAATTAATTACCGTTTTTCAGGCTGCACAATTTGCTACGCTACGTTGCGCTACTATGAAGAGAGTGTTCATGGTCTAAGGAGGGAAAGCACGAGGCAAAATGCAGCGGTGGGTCTCTGTTATGGCAATAAGGCCGTAAAGAAAATGAACCGTGACCGGAGCGAGAATTCAACAAGCCTTAATAGTCCTGTCTTTCCTCCAGCTGCGATATGTTCATGGCAACGGATTGTTCTCCTCGAGGGTTTTCAAAATGCTAAAGAAAATTCTCTAAAAATGTTTGATCATGTTTCTTTTGCTTTCTACTTCAGCTTTCTCTGGCTTACTCAATAGGAACGTATTCGCACACATCAACCGGGATCAATACCTGACAAAGTTTACCTCAGATTGTTTCGGTAATGCAATACCCTTCTAGAATTACCCGTTCGCATTCGAAGACGCCTTAAGCTACAGTTGCGCCCCTCTGTTTCTATCATTCCCCCCTCACCACCCTGCTCGCTGCTTGACCCCAATCACCTATTTCGCTAAGCTTACCCTAAACGAACCTGGAACCTTGAAACGATACTCTCCATCCACTTCCGGTTCCTTTGGAACCGCCGTACCTTTTAACGTTCCAATACCTTATTCCCAACGTATAAACGAGTCTAGCATTAACTAAATGGTCGTTATATCGGTCATAGTTCCCAGTCTAGAAGGATGGCTGTGCTGAATGGATGTTGCCGTACACTTACTTTGTCTTTCAGAAGCACTTAGGTGTCAGCATGCACAGTAAAAATGGTTGCGTTAAGACCGAGAAACAGTCGAAGAAACGGGGCCAGAGAGTTACGCGCATAAAGCTCGATGAACATAGAGAGATGAAGATCGCGATTAACAAGTAGGAATGCAGGTGTAACAGGCTTACAGTAGTGTCGATGGTATCATCGATCTCGAGATCTAGGTCCAGATCATCGTCGTCCACCGTCAGCGGCCTCGAGCTGCTGGTGGTTCTCGTCTTCTCCGAAACGATCGGCATCTCGGTGGACGGAGTCGCTACCTTACCGATATCCAGATCCAGTAACCTGTCGGTCAAAACTTCGGTAGATGGCACTTCCGGTTCGCTAGCGCCGATATAACCGGATTTGTAAGTGAATCGATTCATCTGCTCTGCCGCTAACATGTCCTCCACGGGTTTTCGGTCCACGTTCGACTATAATATTGAAAAGATTCAGTCGTAACCGATTGCGCCATCGACGAGAATTATACTTAACATTCCTACCTGAACCATGGGGAACGCGGAGGCTGGAATTTTTGTTTTACTTTCTTCCCTTAGAAACTGCTCTACCTTGAGCGCTTCGCTGTACCCTGGGAACAAGTTCTCGTACTGTTCCGGATCGGCCAGGCTCTGCCCAGCCTTCTCGCTAACTGCTGAGAGCTTCTCCTTCCAAAGTTTCACGATGTATGAGATCCTACTCGGCATGTATGTTCTCGCGAAGAACGCGGCCTCGGGTATTCTGTCTGTCTTGATAAGGATTTCTAAGCATTTATCTAAATCTCCTAAAATGAAGTACGACAGGAACGAAATGTTGTTCTTCCCCATATCATCCGAGTCGTTGCCGAGTTTCTGTATCATGTCCGCGTTTCCGGTGCTGGTTGCCAACAGCAAAAGTCCCCCGAAATCTTGGGCTTGATGTAGACATTCCTGCGCTAAGCACAGTTTGCCTTTCTGAGTAGCTAGGGACGCTAATTGTCGCCACTTCTGCTGACTGTTAGCTTCTTTGGCAAGCGTGTGGGCTGTCGTGAGATCTCCTAACACCAAAGCCAACTCGAACCTGTGCTCTGGGTCTGTGGACACTGCTAATGCCTGCTCCTTGAATCCTTGTTTCTCTAAGAAGTGTGCGACTCTGGTGCGATGTTCTTTTGGTACCGTCGGTAGCACTCTGTCGGCAGTCTCGAAATCTTTTCGCATCACCGCCGTTTGATACTCGAGCACGGACAGCAGCAGAGAATACGAGACGATAGATAGCTCTTTATCGCATAGGTATAGTCTGTTATCTCTGGGCACGTAACCGAGCAGATACATGGGTCTATCTAAATGCGAGATGGTCACCACTTCTCCGCCGACAAAATAATTCACCCGGTTCACGCTGTTCGTGTAAATGAAACAGTCACCAACCCAGAGCCCCGTCTTTACCACCTCACTCATTTCAGCGACCACCTGAAAGACAACGTGAAGAGTTTCAAGTGCCTCGAACAAGATGAACTGCTTGCAGACTTACCTCGAATGCGTCCTCGATGTCTTCTGAATTCTCTGGTGCGTCTGCAACGGTTTCTGTGTGGTACTTAAGGATAAAATATTGATCGGTCGTAGCCAGTGCTACCAGCGAAGCGTTTTCTGCCCAGTAAACGTGCGTCGGTTGAATGACTATACGGCGAATCAATTTCAGAGTGTCCCAGTTGTAAAAGGATAGGCCTGATCCTGAAGATACTCCCAACAGAAATCCACCAAAAATGCCTACAAGAAAAATCCAATGTAAAATGAGAAGAAGAATTAATGTTATTAGTAATTATTGTGTACGACCGTCAGCCCCGAAGTCGGGTTTGAAGCTTTTCTTTTCCTTGAAGTTCTTGAAGACTTTGACAGTGGTATTGCTTTCTCTGACAGCATACTGACTCGAGTCAGAGGCCCATACGAATTCCGATGCTTGACCAAACGCTTTATTTCTTAGTGCCATGGACGTGTAAATAATATATTCTCCATCTCCGCAGACCACCAGAAATCTTCCATTAGGGTTGTGTTGAATGGTCTGCGGATAAATTTCACAAGCACCCATGTCTTTCACCATCAACGGTAACCGTTCTCCATCCGGCACTTCCTCCCCTAAGGCCTTGAGATTAACTTGTTGTACTTCATTGTGCTTGGCCCAAACGATTTTACCACCCAACGAGTCCATGGAGACTGCTGGCTCTTCTCTGCCAACTTTTACCATAACACTGCCCTCGTCGTAACCGATTGCCACATTATTGGAGCCTCGCATACAGGCTATCGTCCACACTCGTTCGAAGCCGTAGTTTAGAGAAGATTCTAATCTGTACGTTCCTGAATGCCATATCCTTACTGTTCCATCTTCTGAACCGGTAAGAATAATCGGTAATTCTGGATGGAAACAGACAGCCGAAATGTTCTGTGTGTGTCCTTCCAGTGTCTGAACACAGGTCTTGTTCTGGTAATCCCAAATTTTAACATATCTATCGTCGGCTCCTGATATTAAGTACGGTTTGTCACCGCCATGGTAATAATCTACACAATTGACACCTTTTTCGTGACCTTCCAACGTAAAATTAGCTGTGGAGGAACCTAGTTGCCATACTTTCACTGTTCTGTCTAACGAGGCGCTGGCAAATGTGTTGTTGTCTTTAGGATTGAACACAATTTGCATTACATAATGGGTGTGCCCCTCGAAAACTTGTTGCCCTATCCAGGCCTTTTCCCAGTTCCATAATTTGATCAACATATCATCTAGAAAGCAAAGGTGATCGAAGTTCGTTTCATAAAAGGATTAAAGATATATCTTTAACACGCACGTACCACTACTAGTTAATATGAACGGTTGCGTTGGATGCACTGCTATGCACCTAATGTAGTCGCTGTGCGCTTCAAAGGAGAGTACCTTCTCCAACGTGTTATAATTGAAAACTTTGATTAACATATCGTCTGCCCCAGTAACAACCCAGTTCTTTCTGGGTACAAATTTGGCTGTCCTAACTGGGACTTCGCAGACTTCGAAGGTTTTAACCAGTGTTTGCGTCTCATGGTTCCAGATATTAACATTTCCTTGGTACAACGAACAAAGCATCCATGGCTCCGTTGGATGAAGATCTATGCTCTTCACTCTGTCTGAGCGGGCAGTGAGCTTCCGCTTGATATCTAACCTGAGTGGCTGACGAAAGAAATAAAGAGATCACAGTCATGACATATCAAACACCATTGTACGATCATTTCTATGTGAGACCTCATGTTTATGAATTCACTGCGACGAACGTGAGAAATATTACGGTTGTCTCGCCGAACAAAACTGACACAACGAAAAAATTACATAGATTTCTTGAAAGCAAATTTCGGAATAGGATTTCGAAGGAAGCGAAAGTGATGTTTCATATTTTGATCGCAGGGTGAGGTTGTCACGTCAGAGAAACATTGTTTTTCCTTTATTAATCGAAGTAGATATTTTGACGTGTCAAACGAAGCAGGATGAGCAGCAGTGTCAATATACATGAGGGTCCACAGGTGTTTACCGGCATGATACGGATAATTCGGGTGTGTTTAATAAATTTTTTGGCTACGTACCATGTTTAAATATGCGAAATTCGCTTTTAATGCGCAGAAGACTCAACAACACGGTCGTCGATGATGGAAACACGTTAACGAATCCGAATCTCCTGCCATCCAGTTAGGACGTGGCCAATGCTCGCAGCGAAAATGGCGTCCACTGGCACGACAAATTCCCCTCGCACAGGTATTTCATTCAGTGAAATCAAATGTCTTTCTATTGTTCACTGATGATAGGATTCTGAATCGCCTGGTCTGGCCTGATCGCAATTTCCAACATATCTTTAACAGGAAATCAGAAAATGTCTACGTAGATAGGAAATTGGATAGAATCAGCTTCGTCGGTAACATAGCATAGTGCAACAGACACTACAGAGTTTTTCAAAAGAGTTACTGCAACACCGTAAATCTGCTGGTTGTACTACTAATCGGTACAGTAGAATTCTGTTAGTAACTTTCGATTGGTACAGTAGAATTCTGTTAGTAACTTTCGATTGGTACAGTAGAATTCTGTTAATTACTTGCGGTCGATACAGTAGAATTCTGACAGTACCACAGATGCAAGATCCATGTGGATGCAATATCTTGTAACGTTAATAATTCCAAAGACTTTGCTCTAGTTTCATGTTATTCTGAAAACTACTTACTATCGCTTAAATCGAGTTTGCCAATTGACAATTTGTGATTAGCAGCATTGAACTGCCAGTCTGCCGATGTAGATGAGGAGCTCCGAAACTATAATCTGCAACTTACGAGTATGATGTTGAAAGCTAACGTTTGAAGTACTGTTACTTACATTCCGTACAATTACGTAATATTATGTAATAACTACCTTCAAATTTTTGTTGAGTGTACTTCACGGCAAAATAATTGAGTTTTCGCAAAGAAATCTACCCGAGAGAAAATGTTATATCGGTATTAATAGTGCAGCTAAAACGGCGCGAAGCCGTTCGGAGCTGCGCACACTCTATGAATCGATACTGCGCACGAATAAATTGGAATTGGACAAAACGGAACTGCGTAACCGGACGAACTGAACTTGCGCGGACCGGTGAACCGGAATATGCGTAGAACAATTGTTGAAATACTGCGCAGACCGCGGAAAATTTAAATAAACCCGCTTCGCATCAATGTTACACAACGGCAATTTCTGCTGGTCAGGTTATGTCGACTCGGCGTCTCAGATTGCATATTTTTGTATCGACATGTCACTCGAAGCCAATAATATCGCGTGACTTATTAGGTAATTAATTATTTCTAATACATAGGCGGTTGTTACGGCTTAACCGAAGCGTCTGCAATAGCGCAACGGTGGATGCACGGTTACAGGAAAACTTATGTAAATTCTAATGGCAGCTCTTGGTTACCGCACGCGGTCCGTTCTTTAACTTTCGAGCGGCGGCACGTGATTCAACGTTGCGCAAGCAACAATGTCGCTCGTTAGAAAAGAAAGCAACTCTTGTGCACCATAAATTCTCTCTACGGGTCCTGCAATTCCTCCACTAGTTCAACAATTACTCAATAAATCCTATAATTCTTCTATATGCTCTATAGTTTGTCTAGAAGTTCTACAATTTTCCTGCGAATCGTATAATTTTTCTGTAGACTATAATATCTTTCTAAATAGACCCTGCGTCGTATAACTCGAATCCTTGACAATTTTCACAATTTAACCATAGCCGGCAGGTGTTAACGTCCAATTGTACGAAATGTGTCGTCGATCAGCTTGCTCTTTGCGCCTCGTTGACTTCCGTAATTCTACCGTGCGACCGATGACCTGACCATCTTCTAAAACTCTTCGCGTTCTTCTTCCTAATTCCAAAGTTAACGATCCCTTGGGTCCGCGAACTTTGCAACGAATTACGTGATCCACCACCTAAA
Organism: Augochlora pura; assembly: GCF_028453695.1. Classification (NCBI taxonomy): domain Eukaryota; kingdom Metazoa; phylum Arthropoda; class Insecta; order Hymenoptera; family Halictidae; genus Augochlora; species Augochlora pura. Next base: position 35,401,493 of record NC_135778.1, read on the forward strand.
GAAAGAGGAATAAAATCAGAATAGAATTGTTATGATTCTCGCGTTATCAATTACAACTAAGACATTGACTGACAGCGTGATCGTTCTTCGCCAGAGGCCAGATCGTCGTTTAAATCGTCTTTTCGAGCCGGGTTTCGGCCCTCGTCCCACGTCGTCTTGGACAAACGACTCGCCCGGAATTTCCTTGAGAAAATAATTCCACTTCCTCCTGCTGCGGACTCGTCGCCTTCTTCATTTTAGTTTTCAGCGTTCGCGCGTTTTTTTCGCATTCTTTCAGCAATCCGTCGAAGGATAAAATGGCCAACCGCGGAGCGCCGTGTTTTTATTTCGAACGAATATCCCACCGTAGGCCGAGGCGAGCCGGACTCTCATCAACGACTTTGATAAACGATAGCCGCGTATGGTCACTTGTCCCGATCCTAATATTTCATTCTTCTCGGTCGTCGTTGCCATTTTCATTTCGTCCCGCTTTTCCCTGGCCTTTTACGTTCGCCCTCCTTTTACGTAAACCCGGCACGCCGGTGACCGTGAATCGCCCAAAGCGGACTATATTCAAAGGAAATATTCTCTCGCGATATTTGACAGCGATCCGTGCGACTCGTGTCGATTGTTCGCGACCGGCGGCCCAGCGAAATGCTAACGAAGACGATAACGGCAACCGTCGAAACTGCCGAGAAAACGAGCGCAGAAACGAAACGGGTCAAGATCGGCGGAAATCCGAGTTTGTCTTCGCAAAGTTCCTAATCGGGCGAGCCGGTTCGCGGCCAATTAATTGTCCGGCGCGTTAATCGGCCGATCCGGGAAAGGGCAGCCGGTGATAATTCGACGCGGACAATCCAGATTCGTAGATTAATCTCGGGGGATACGGTCCGGGTAATTATCGTGTCAGCGGCGTCGCTACGGCGTCGTTAATCCATCGGGGATCCGTCCTCCATGGAAAGATAATCCACTCGGCAGATAGTCGAGATCTCGTCGATGGTCGCGCAGAGCTTCGGGATGCTGGTCACCGACGATTTTCATTCGAAAATTCGGCAATCGCTTTCAGAGAGAGAGAGAGAGCGTAGTTTTTGAGATCGTGGAGAAATTCGAGAGCCTGTGAAAAAAATTTTCATATACAGAACGATGTTTAGCATGCAAGCAAATTATGGGGGTCACCTCTCGAACAATTTTAGAATTTGATAAAAATTTGTTCTAATCCCGTGCAAAAAATTTCAGTATTCGCAGAAACGATTGCGGAATCCAGAGCAACTGCAGCGGGTTTTACAAACGGATTACAGACTATAATAGCCGGTCTTGAACCACAGAAGACGTGTCGCGGGGGACACGTTTTGTCCGCGGCGCATCCTAGCCGCCGCGGCATCGAGAGCCGAGAAGGGCGAGACCGAAAGGGGGATAGATCGCGATCGTATTTTTCTAGACCGAAAGAGGATACCGGAGCGACCTGGTTCTCCTCGTCGCCAAGGCCTCCCGAGGCTGCGGCTCGCGCGTCGTGCGGTCGACCCGTCATTTTCGCAAAAAGGAAGACGCCTTTAAAGAGAAAGAAGGCGTGGATCGATTTGCGGATAATAACCGAGCTACGAACCGTGGAGGACCATGGAAACGGGATCGTCGAGCCGCGGGGTGTTGCGCGACGGGATTTTCGTCGAGTCTGCGGGTTCCAAAGTTCGGCGAAAACTGAAGACAGCGCTGAAACCGGCGGAACTTCTCGTAACAATTATCGAGAATCCGCCGATATTAAGAATCCGTGGACATTGAGACGTCAATTTTGCAAACATTTCCAACACCTTCGCTAGTCGAACGAAATTCCTTCCAGCTGGTTCATCTGGTTCATCGAAGGATCGACGAAACGGTTCGGACCATTCCCCCGCGAGCAAGTGAAGCGGCTCGATCATACATCCGACGCGCGTTCACGCTCGATTAGAGCACACGCGACCGTGGCTTCTTGTAAACAAATTCGCGTTTTACGACCGCGCCAGTCGACGATTAGCCGACCGATAAAGATGTAGGCGCGTAATCTATGATTGGCGACCGGTCGTTACTATGGAACGACTGAAACAGCAATCTCGATCTTTTGTAAACCAGAGAGAAAAAAACCGGTAATTAACGGAGGATCGTTGGGGATCGGCGCAGACGACGCAGATGGCAGGAGGTCGTGGCTTGCTCTTCGCTACATCATTTGGTTCTAGTAACGAGAAAAACGGATCAGCCACTGCTCCTTTCTCGGCGATGTAAGAGCATTTTCGCTGCTCCTACCTTCGCGCGATCTCGTTTCCCCGAGAGTTTCAATTTCTCGAACACCGCGAAAGATTTCGACTCGATCGTAATTTAAAAATGACTCCGACGTCCCATACGAAATCGTCGTCCCTGTTACTTCCCCGGGTCTCTTCTTCGGCGGTTATCCTTCCCCCGGTTATCGTCCACCTCTATCCCTGACTCCATCGATCACGGGGGCCTCTTTTTCTTCCGCAGGAACGAAGAGGCCGGACATCGATCACGCGTGATCGATCGACGGAGCGCCGGCTGTCGTCGAGAACCGAGTTCCAAGCTGCTCCCAAAGCCCTGTGATTCAGCTCGGTGTTCAATGATACGGATTCGCTCGAACGTGTTGGGACGACTGGAAATTAAAGGGCCGTCTGTTAGGACAATTCTAACACAGATATTCGAGAAGAGAGAATCCGTCTAAACTCTTAATTCCTTCAAACTTTCGACTGAAAAACATTCACGAAAAAACGAAGAAATCTCGTAACCCGATTAGAATAGTTACGACACGTGACGGTTACAACCTATAGGATTCGTTAAGTTTTCGACAACTGTTTTCAACCCCTGTTTCAATCGGTCACGGTTAGATTCCAGACAGGTATCGAGAGATCGAATTAGCTTGGTATCAGAGACAGACATAGCCGTAAGTAAACAGAGGCCGGCTCTTGTGTTGGCGACAGAGAACGAGATAGGTAGATAGACAGACAGATAGATAGATAGATAGATAGATGGTTAGATAGGTAGATGAATAGTTGAATAGATGGACAGATAAGTAGCTGAATAGATGGAGAGACAGAGAAATGGAGAGATGAGAGAGAGAGACGTGTTGCTGACAGATTCCCGACGTGGGCGATTAGGGTAATCGGACGGGCAAATATGTGCGATAGCATTAGCGTGGACGGCCGCGATAAAGTCGGGCAAATTGCTGCGACGCGATTTGACGGATCATTTTCCATCTGGAGCGTTCGGCAATCCGTGATTTCGACGGATGATCTCCGGCGTTTTACGGCTTAACCCTTTTAGTACCGGCCAAAAGAGTCCCAAATGTTTAAAACCCGTTTGACGAAGTTTGATAAAATTTCGGAAAGAAATTGCAAGAATTTTGAAAAGCCTGATAAATAACAAGTTCAGAAAGGTAGAAGAAATAAGAAATGAAATTGTTATTTAATAAAAATATTAGGAAGACTATCTTGTCAGTAATAACCAACAACGATATATCGTTGTTCGGTACTAAGAGGGTTAATGCTCGTTTTCGGGTGTCGCGCGGGTCTTGCGGACAAGGAAGAGCGAAATGAAGAGAAAGAGAGGGAGCAATTGAAACGGTTGGCACAATCATTGTCACGCGACGCGAGTCGTTTTTAATCGTTTCCCTTCTACTTGGCGAAACGCTTCGACGTCGTTTCGTTGCTCAATTATTTCTGCAACGACAACCGCCGTTACAATTTTGCGGGCGCCACGGTTCTATTAGCGAGCGAACCCACCGTTCTTCCTGCTCGTTGGAAATTTTTCTTTCCACGGATTCACAGTTCTCGATCCCATGACGAAATCAACCCCTTGCGACTCCTTTCGTGCTGGGTCGATCAGCGCTTGTTTGTTCTTAATATTTTTGATAATAGGACCGGAAAATTGTTGCTTCTTCTGCTATTATTATTTCGTTCAATTTTTAAACTTCGATCACGGAAGAATTAAATTTGATTTCCATTTAAAAGAAATTAATAATGTTAATGCTTTGTAGACTTTGCATGAAAGCTTTGTCACGAGTCTGACTCGTTATTATAATAATAGGGTTAATAACTTTTAACCCTTTTAGTACCGAACAACGATATATCGTTGTTGGCTATCGTTGACAAGACAGTTTTCTCAATATTTTTATTAAACAACGATTTCACTTCTTATTTCTTCTACCTTTCTGAATTTGTCATTTATCAGGCTTTTCAAAATTCTTGCAATTTCATCCCGAAACTTTATCAAACTTTATCAAACGTGTTTTAAACATTTCGCTCGGATACAGACTCTTTTTGCCGGTACTAAGAAGGTTAAATGAATTTTCGATCTAGGATCGATAGAATTCAGAAGATCCGAAACACTCGAATGTTCGATATGCAGCGAAAGCGTTGCTAACAAAGAAATCTTTCGACGGTTTATCGCTTGCAAAAAAATTCTACTGTTCGATGCTACGTTACCCCTCTCTGTCAACTAGTAATCGCGCGAATTATGTAACTGCCTCGAAATAACGTGGAAGAATTTGCCAAGGAGCATCCTATTTTCGCGGTCGTTTCTATTTTGAACGTGTTTCAATATACTGAAAGTAGAGGAGACCGGAGTCGCATTCAGTATCGTCCGGTCGAGTGTCATCGAAAAGTAATTGCAACTCTCGTACAGTGACGCTGGACATTTGTACGATCGTATGTACATCGCGTGTTCGTTCGCGCCATAATGTTTCTCATCGTAACAGTCAAAATTAATTAACGTGTCTTTAAAGAGTGACTATAGCGTGATCGCGCGCTTGAAATTTTTTACAATATTTACAAAAGCAACAACATCGGGCCTTGGATATCGACAATGCTGTCTCGAAGCTATTCAAATTAGTTTGCTTTACCGAACGGCTTGACAATGGTATTGCCGGCTGTCAGCCAGCTGCGACTACCATGGCACACCGATGCGATCCGGTTCGGATGAAAGGGTGCACCGCGCCAGTCGTGGCCTCCCTATCGATCCGCGGAGAGATGGGAAACGCTTCGAGAAGGAATTTGGCAGAAGAGACTGCGTTCGCGGAGCGTTGTCGTATAACGGGAGCCCGTCAGTCTGGCAGAGGAGGAGCGTGTCTACATATAGAGGTAGCCGCGACTCGCGAAACGATTCAGTCTCGTCGAAGCCACGCGTCGAGAATTCGACGGTCGAACCGCGTCCTTCCGATACCTTCCTATTGATCAAACGTTGATCCGGACGTCGATCTGGACGCCGATCATCCACCCGGTGACGTGTACTGCTCGGTAATCTTCCCACACGGTATCGCGGCGGGTTGTTTTCTAGGTGAGTTTGCCGAAAGGACATTCGCAATTTTAAAGAATAGAATTCTGCGATCACTGATTGCACGACGGTTCTGTCGGATAAGATTTCTGGCTTGTTTTTGTTGTTTATCGATGCAACGCGGTGCGTATCGAGCGAACCTTGATCGCGGATCAACGTTAAACCTGTCACAAGAAATTTCACGAACACCGAATGAATTCGATCGACTCAGTTTTATAAAACAATGCATATTGTTGCTGCTTGGCGGGTTCAGCGTTGATCCGAATTATTGCGTCCCGTGCACGCGTTCGAAAACAACCGTGATCGTTCTGTCGGCGACGGTTGACGTAAATAGAAGACCGCGTAATTGTGCAACAATTAATTTCGATAAAAATCGTAGCTGGAAGCTGACAGATTCCCGCGACATCAGAGACGAATCCCGCAGGATTAGCGGAGCTTACGTTGTCCGAGTGAATCGGAACGACTCGAGGCGACGATTTACGACCAGGTTAGACTCGATTTACGATCGCTACTCGCGCGACAGGCCCTCGACTACGCGATACAACGTGTTTACGAACTGTAATTCACCGGTGTTTGCAATCGGCCCGTTGTATTTCAACGGGTTCTAAGACGGTCGTCGCGGAAGATAGGCTCGTTTGCTTAGGACTATGCAACCGCGGCGCAACGTTTACGATTCTGAAACGAGCACGACGATTCCTTGTCCGACGATCAATCTGAATTTTCGATGTCGATTACGTCAAAAATCTCGTATTCTCGAGATAATTCAATTTAGACTCGCGGCTTCCTGATTCGGTAGATAATTCGCGCTGCACGTTTCCGATGTTTTGCAATTGCCAACGACCGAGAAGCTTTCCATTTTAAACCTCGATGCGAGAGCGTAAATGTTTACGCAAAGTTTGCCGAAACCTCTGCTATTTTCATTTAGATCCGACCATTGGGCTGCTAATGTTCGCGCGAACCTCGACGCATTCGATACAGGAAATATCGAGATCAGAGTCGAAGAAGACTCTCGCGCGATTCAGGAGCAATGGACACGCGCAGTCCAATGGTCGCATCGCCATGATTATTGGATCGATCCAGCCAGCAATGAGCATTCTAATTTTTCCGCGCGCGCGCTCGATGCTGTCTATACGTAATCGACGTAAATTTTCAGCGGACAGGCAGGCTCGTTCGATAAATCACTGGCCGATATGGAGCAAGGTGGCGTCTCGATAATCACGCCGACCGGGATCACGGAAAATTCTGTGGGAAAGTCGAAGAGCATCGGGATCACGTTCAGCTCGAGGCCCAGCCTGCAGGCTGCCAAGGAGAAGCTCAAGACCCCTTGTGAGTATTGTCCTGAAATAATATCGATTAATATCTGACCAGAAATCGTGCAAACTATGTTCTCACTATGCTCTCACTTTGTTGCAATCTTTTTTGCATTCGCGTTCTGTTTCCTACCTTTCGCATCCTGACAAAAATTCTCCAGTGGATCCAACACGGTTCCGCGTTCTCTATGGAAGAAAACAGAGTTGCCTTTGCTCTTATTCTTCGAGCAACACGACTCCGCGTTCCCTTTGTTTTACCGCGAGCCTTGGAAAAATTTCTCCAGTCTATCCATCGGAGTTGCAGGGTCTCCTTAAAAATATATCAGCATAGAGTAAGAAGATGGCAGTGCAGTCAATGGACAGGATATTTTTGTATTATAGAGAATGTAACAGATTTCAGGTGAAACGCTAACAACGGAGGAATGCGAACGGCCGCGAAACAATGGTATTTCGTTTTGTAGCCTGGAAATAGTGATTCCGTTCGCTCGTGATATCGAACGGGACGGGCGCGGGACGGGCGGCCACGTGATCCACGTTTCTCTCGTTTTCCACGTTCTAGATACTTTCGCGAGGAACTTTCTTTCCGCCGGTGCGCTCGCCACGGGAAACGCTCTCTCCCCTCGATCATTGGTCAATTTTCGTGCCGTGCCACGATTAGGATTGCCGCGAGGATAGCCTCTCACGATTACGAGACGCACGAGCGACCTACGATCCTCGTGATCCACGGTTGCCACACGAGATCGTTTCGGATCGTGGGCTATTTCTCCCTCGGGGTCGTCGACCTCTCCAATTTTCAACTTTGAGCATTTTTTTCTGCTTCGTACGTCGCGGCTGCGAACACGCGATTCGTGCGTAGAATAATGCTTCAGACTCTCCCGTATGCAACAGCATTTGTTTTTTTTTTTTTTTTTATAAAACTAGATAATATTGAATGTCAATAACGTATGTAAACGTCGAGTATTCCAAGCGGTACTGTGCAGCTTCCTTCGTGATTTTAACACTTTACCGACCGGTTGTTGGACTGTAAAATTTGCGTCGTTATGGAGTAACTGAATGCGTTAACATTGTTATATTTCGATAACGTTAGCGTTAAAGAATATTTATTTTATCTTCATTTTATTCTGCGCGAATTATATACATAGTATATAAAAAATTATATGATAATATTAGAGCTTACAAAGATGTGGTGCATTGATGATAAATTGTTGGTTGCCATGGTAAAAAGCCGATTTATAGGCTACCGGTCGGTAAAGTGTTAAGAGAAAGAAGGTATAGAAATAATGATTGAAATTTGGGTTCCCAAGGGTGAAAAAGGAAATGGAATATCTAGACTACCTTTCTCCATTCCTGTTCTGTTTTCTTCAACGGAAATAGTCGGCATTTAGAAACTCGCGGAACAAACCTCGTATAAGATCACGGTATGTCGTCCAACAAACCCCTAATCATGCTAATTATCGGACCCGTAACAGTTATCGGACAACTAATTGGGGAATCGGAAAAGTACCGCAGCGATTCCTCTGTATCCGCCTGCTTCGCTAACAACAAATAATATTTATCAAGAATCCAGGAACTGTAGCCGAAACAGAAGATATAGAATCTACGAATGAACTGGTTGTTCGATTCGAAAACGATTAATGCTGGTCGGTGATTAGAGTATCGTTCGAATCGCGGTACTTCAGGCTGATAAATCTTTACCACGGAGATCGATAAACGATCCAGCATCGTAGAATGTTTATTTCGCGGATAGATAATATTTGGGCAAGCTAACCTTGAATCCATTGCGTTGCAAAGTCTCCTCTTGTCTGATTCTTTAATCGATTCAGATAATAATCGTAACGGAAAATTAGATAATTCTGTTTCATCGTAGTTGTATCGGAAAAAGAAATGTTTACTTCGTTTGCGGAATTATGACTGTTTATAACGCAAAGTGGATCGGCTACGGTAACCTGTTGGCTCTGTATAAACATAAATGGAACGGGTACGCGAACGGTAATGCTAACAAGTGAGACAGTGGGTCAAGTTCTCGGCAACCGGTGTGGGTCAACGAAACCTCTCAAGGTCCCACCTTTACCGTGCCATCGTATCGTTAACGATCCCTAACGGTGTCTCGACCACCAGGAATTCTCAGTTACCTTTCAACTTCGGTCAAAATAAACATCTATATTTCCATATCTTGGATCCTCTTCGGCAACATCGACCTCCCGATCTGCATAGAAATAGTATCCATTGATTTCTGATACATTGAAAATCGTATCTGTTAATATGCATCGTGTTTGCATAAAAGTCCGTTGATTGTAAAAATGAATTTTCGTTGCACAGAAAATGTTCTCAGAAAATTTCTCTCCATGGTAGTAATTCGTTCTTCTGTTACTGAAAGAATATATGTATGTAATAGGCAAATGGACACGATGCCAGCTGAACTGTGAATCGATTAATTTCAATTCTTTAACTTTTTCAAGTCGAAACGAAGTAAAAACAAATTCTTCCTTATCGATCGAGGGTAACCGAGAGAAAGGTGGCTCGAGAAAAAAGGGGGGAAAAAGTTGAGCATCGAAAGGAGAGATGGCGTTCGGATGGCCGTGAGAAGATCGTTAATTAAGAACGAGGCACGTTGCGGGCTTTCCAGCCCAAAGCCTTTCACTATTTTCTAAATCCAGCCGCGCGTTACTTTCTCGATCCACAATTACTTCTAAAGTAACTTTCATTGTAATTACCGGCACCACCAAGCTACCCTCCGTATGCTCCGCAATTCACAATAAACGCGTAGAGATATTCCGTTCTCTTTACAAAAAAAAAAAGAACTTTCGCTCGTTTCCTCCATTCTGAAACAGAGAATACAATATAAAATAGATTTACGGCCTCGTACAAATGGAAGTGGAACAAGTTATGGAAAAGGAAACAACGAATACATACGAAAAAGTATCTTAATTAAAGAAAGATTATTCATAAATTCGTTCGAGTTCGATGGAGATATGAAAGAATATCAGTTTTCTTTTTCTAACTTTCCAAGAAAATATCCGCGGCGCGATAAATAAATGGATTTGGTAAGAATTTCTTCGGCCGATGTTATTATCGCGATTTGCGTCATGGCTTTATGTAATCGTTGAAGTAATTCGTTGCATATGGATTACGATGGTAATCGTGAATTCGGCGAGCACCTCCCCCTGCTCGATTTTATTGGGTAACCAAAGTCAAATAATTTAGAAGACGGCTCGCCGAACGAAATATTCGATAGACTTCCCACGGCGTAATTTGACCCGACTTGATCTCATGGTAAAACAGTAGCTCATTAAGGAAACGATCGGTCTCATGAGAGGTCAGCGAATTAGAAGTTGGCAGCCGGAAGCGGTTTGACCCAATGATAATCAAACGACAACCGGATGGAATTTAAAATCGATTTCTTTTAGAGGGAACAGAAAAGCTGCAATCAAAATATTCCCTGTTTGTGTAAATACTTAAAATTTTCAACCATCGTCCTTAAATTTGAGCGGTACTTTGCAAAATACGAATCTTTGAATCATTTCTAGAATACGGTATCGGTTTCATACGCTTGCTAGCAGGTGATAAATTAGTCGACACCTTTCTCGAAAGTAAGCCTTTCCCGATTCCTCACCGATCTGTATATAAGAAAGGATTTGCTAAATGTTATTATGTAATTATAAATAACAGTGTCAGCACAATGATTATCGACAATGAGTCCTCCAGCAAGTCAGGCTTTTCATTGCAAGGGAAATAATGCCAGTACGGAACCGATTCTGAAAAATAATAAATGATTCGATTCTGTGCATATCCGCTGACATCTCGGCGATTCGGGAAGCCAATTCCAATCATCGCGGATGATCGCTGTCGTTCCAGACACGAGCCGGACAGATCCGCCTAATGGAAATTGCGCGGGACACGTGTTGCCTTCTAATCGCCATGTGGTTGACACACGTTTAATCACGGGAACTCGGCGGCAATCCGATATTCCGGAACGAGCCTCGGGGTGCGCGAACTCTGGGTCGAAGTTCCACGGAGAATCTATCATAAAGTTCGGAGAATTTTCCGGCGATCCTGTCCTGGATCTCTGATAAATTACGACGGTCTTTAGAACTCTATATCTGCTTTTGTGCTTCCGTTCCAATAGAACTCTCGAGTCCCGGGGACAGAGCTTTTAATTAATCAAGCTTTTGTCTGAAAGATAATAGTTTTAAGTCCGAGGTGTGAATGTAGGACAGTGTACGAGGTGTACATAATAGAAGGCTGCAGAAGTTTGCAGACACCCTGTTTAAGATTAGAACCAAACGATGGAAACAATTATACCGGAACGTTACCTTAACGCAGCCTCGGTTTCCCGTCGAGATTGGATTCGAGGCAGTTTGGAGTCCTGGAACTTCCACGCAGATTCTTGCTTGACCCTTAATACCGTTACATCGCGAGGTAATCACGTTTCAGCAGCTTGCCTGAGCCGAAAGTTCAAAAGTGCGGCTGCTTCGACTAACAGGGTCTCTGCAGCTCTCTCTCTCTCTTTTTCTCTCCTTCTTATCGTCTTCGCGACGTAGTTCTTCATTTACATAATCGTTTCCACTAGCATACAGCAATTTGGATTACCTAAAAATGATCCTCGCTTTTAATCACCTAGGAAATTGATAACTCTGAATAGAGTATGTTCAGAGATACAGTCCTTGACTGCATCAGTACGTTAACGTAGGGAGCGTATGCTCAGCGAAACGAATAGATTAGCTGTACGCTACCAGCTGTAGCTACCTGTTTGATTTACAGGGTTGAGCGTTCTAATGAAGGAAGATGCCACCCGCTGGGAGATGTTACTGGCGGCACTAGCAGAGATGGTTGGCACTGCGCTGCTGGTGTTTGTAGGATGCACCGGCTGCATAGGAAGTCTGGGCGTCTCGCCCAGCGTTTTGCAGCTATCCTTAACCTTCGGCATAGCCGTGCTGATCGCTATACAGGTAAGCGCGTTCGATGATTTTTGATAAACACAATTCTCTTCTTCGTCGAACAGTTCTAATTCTAATTTTTAACTTCAGTGCGTAGGTCACATCAGCGGCGCGCACATCAATCCGTCTATCACAATAGCAGCGATGATCCTGGGTACGAAATCGCTTCCAATGACAGCGGTGTACATCTTGTCTCAATGTATCGGGTCTCTGGTCGGCTATGGTTTCCTTAGGGTACGCGAACCCCCTCCTACAGTATCTTTATAGAGCTGAACAACGGAGATTATTAAGACCGTTTCATTTTCTTACGACAGCTCATTACTCCAGTGGAGATGATCTATTCTACGACCCCAGAGTCAGCCGCTACCTTCTGCGTGACCGAGGTCAACGCGAATCTGACGATTATACAAGGCTTTGGCGCGGAGGCCTTAGCCACTGGGATCCTAGTGCTGTTCGCCTGCGGTATCTGGGACCATAGGAACTCCGCGAATTCTGACTCGGTGCCTATCAGGTTCGGCCTTTGCGTCGCTGTGCTCTGCATCGTTTTCATCCCCTATACCGGATGCAGCCTGAACCCTGCGAGGACCCTGGGCCCAGCCGTTTGGAACGGTTCCTGGAGAGATCATTGGCTTTTCTGGCTGGGACCTATCACCGGATCCGCGGTCGCTTCATTGATCTATCGGTTTCTCTTCCGGGACAACAGGCACGAGTTCGAGACCTAGAGAACGAAAGTAGGTAAGTGTCCAAAACCTAGATGTCCATTTTGTTCTGCTCAGCAGATCAAAGAGCCAATTGTTGCGCTTTATTAGACCTGCGAGCAGGACGACTGACTCAGAAAATTGCTTTAGAATGCGTAACAGGTCTCATCGACTTCTTTGTTTCAGCCTGCAATCGCATTCTGGTGGTTCACGGTTCGCAACTCGGAGTTCTGATCGGGGTTTCTTCGTCTCCGTCTCTTCCTCTCCTGGATTTAGAAGCCGGAAGCGGGGCTTGCTCTTCGGCGACGGCGATCCGGAAGAAAAATTGCGAGGGTGGTCTCCGGGCAAAGTGAAGATCGCGCCACGCGTGGAGGACTTCTCGGTCACCGATCGACCTGAAACGATTCCTTCGTGTACAAAGTATTCGATAAGGCTCTTTACTTGCTCCAATCACTGTTCAACGCTTGCCACTCCAAGGATGCCTATCAGGCTCACGCGATAAATTGGAGCGGCGAGCGTCGTACAAGATACGCGTTGTGGGTCTAGACCGCGGCCGGTTTGGTTGTTTTATAGGCCGAACCGGGTCCGCGGTGCACGCGGGACTTTAACATGCGAGCGTTCGGATCGCCGTTGCCGAAACGATAGGCGAAATAATATTCGCGTGACACGATTTTTCAACAGAACGAAACGCCGGGCCTCGAACTCGCCGCTCGTTCGGTCGGCTGTCCTTTCCGAGAGACAACCGGCTGACAAAAGCCGAGCGGAGCGGAGCGGGCACATTTCGCGTGGAAATTCGAAATAACGGAATTAGCGGCGCGCGTCCCGGAAATTACCCGCGGCGGTGTCGCTCGCGGAAACTTTTAATTGTGGCCCGGCTTGTGCTACGAGCATGCTCGCCGCGCCGGCTACATCGACCTACTGTTCGCGGCGCGCACAGTCGCAGTCGGTGTCTTCCCGAGCGATTGTCAGAGGTGGCAAGCATAGAAATAAATTTGATACGTTTTACCAAGCCTCCTCTCTTCGTTTCTTCAATTCCCGTCTCGAATCCCTCCATGTGAAACAAAGCGTCGATCGGAACTGGTCGTTCTCGGACAGTTACGATTATTAATTCAACTTTTGGAGGATACTAGTTAACCGTAAGGTAGACTTTTCGCCTCTTCTTTTCATTCGTCTGTTTTTCTCCGTCGTCCTTTTCGCATCGTCTCATCTAACACAGGGCATCGATTATTCAAGATTCCAAACAAGAGGAATCATAATTATCCGGTTTCTCTGAACATTGCTTCGACCTTTGGAAGACAGTCTCTCTCTCTCTTTCTCTCTCTCTCTCTCTCTTTCTTCATCACCTTCTCGGTATGTTAATTCGTCGCAAGGTACATGCATCCAGCAATTAATCAATCGGCGGTCGTTCCTCGTATTTCTCAGTGGCACGCGCTCCCGTTTCTGAATCATTCTATCTTCACGTTCCCCATCTGGGTCATCGATAAGTATTCTCTGCAACCATAAAGATATCATTTCAGTATTATACTTGGTAACTTGGAAGTTTGAAGTGTTTTAATTTGACTTGTCTATTAACAAAAAGACCGATACTGCCCACACGTCGATACCCTGCCGCCGAACTTCGCACCTTGCGATAATACGATTAGGCGTTACATGTGTTTTTATCTGGAGTTGCAGAAGATCCGATACAGATTAAGCTACCATCCACTTAACGTTGAATCCAGCTAATGTTAAACGCAATGCTAAATCAAATTTGGAGCTTTTCAAGTGTAAATTTAATTAGCTCCATAGGAGGACGAGTTTGCTAGGATCCAGAGGATCTACCGTGCTGGATCCAGAGCGAGAGCCTCGACGAACCAGAGTCTCGTATACCTTTCCGTGGCGACGTTGTTTGCGAGAACAATTGCACCGGGTACAAAGAGTTTGTTGAACGAGGCGAAAATAAACGGGCGATTCGGGTTTGGGAAAATCGAAAATAAACTTGGTGAACGAGAAGTGTCGGGAGCGGAAGGTGGAGGGTGGCGGAGTAGGAGGAAGAGGAGGTGCACGTTGATTCGACGGCGAGCCACGTGCCGCATGCCGTAGCGATAAATTGCGTACGATCGTCCCCGGCGTACAGAGACGCGTTCAGTCGTGCGCGTTGCCTTCGCCACGATCTATACCCTTGATCCACCTCGATCCCCGTGCGAACATAGGGAGACACGCCGGATCAGTGTTGTGAGTGCCTTCGATAAAATCGTTGATCATGTCCACGAACAATTTACGGTCAGGTAAGCCAATCGATCTTTTACGATCGCTTTTTATATTAACACCATTTCAACCCGTACTTACAAACTGTACTCTTTGTATATACGTACTGTACTCTTTGCCCCCTGTTCGGCTGCTTATGTTAAATTCGATGAAAGTGAACGGAAGGGGAAGTGCAACAGGATTTCGATAGACTCTTGACCATCGTTTTTTAGGATCCTTTTTGTTAGATATTTACTAACTTGAATGAGAGTAGATCGAAGACAGGAATCATGGTAATGCGCTAAGTATGAATTAATGTTAGTGCGAAGTACATGGTAGGAAAAAAGAATTTCAGACTAGAGTGAAAAAATTGAAGGGATAGATCATGATCGAGGGTACATCCAGAGAGAGAGAGAGAGAAAGAGTAAGAGAGAGGAAGGATAGAACGGAGAGAGGAACGAGATATCCCTAGGCTTGTTAAGCCGATATCAGCAATTAGAGCAACGCGGGCGAAGCTCTTGGCGGGAAACCGGTCGTGGAGTCAGAGGTTCATCGTGGACGATGAATATTTCAAAAGGAGCAAACCTCGTGGATGCCTGTTTCCTGTAGAGGTTTAATTATTCATCAGGCCTCTTCTTATCGTCGCCTAGCTTTTCCTTCGTTTGTTTACCCCTCGGTCGCTTTCTCCGTTTCACGGTAACGCCTCGATAGTTGATGATGCTGATTCGATTTCTGAAAATACGTGAAATTAATACAATGGCCATAAAAAATCGGCTAAACATTGACTCGATACCGCAGATACCGGCCCCCTTCCGTTTTAACAATAGGAGGTCTTTACAATCACACAATGGTTAAAATATTCCAAAGGTGGACTAGCATCGATGCGATATGGTAATAACGATTACCTTGATATCGAAAACGAGCACTATAAAACGATCCGAGTCATTCCCAAGTTTTCTTGCACGTTGATGCAGAACATGCATAAGTAATAGACACGTGTTGCTTATCGGTGTTCTCATTATCACAAGAAAAGTGTTCGCCTGTTCGAAGAGACGTTTCACTTTTAGTTCGAATTATTACTCAATTACCAGTCGGTCGATAAGCGTCGTTTTGCAATTAAAAATTTTGTTGCGCGGCGACGAGGCGTCGATGAAAGATAGCTGGCTGATTAGGGACAATGTTTCGTATAAATCGCGGCGGATCGGATCCGCGTTTTGCGAAATCGCCGCGACATCGGCTAGAGTGCAAATGTTATCAATATTAACCCCGTGTCCGACGACGCGACTTCTCGCCTTCTCTCGCGGTTCAGATAATAACACGTATAATTTGTCCCGTTCGCCTTCGAACGTCCCGTCGTCGCGTCGTCGCCCTTATCGGGTCGCTCGTATTTCACCGCGGAAGCTTCACGGATTACACGCCATCAACCGATAAACGGAATTTTCTCGACAGAATCTCCCCATCAAATTGCCAAGCGATTACACGGAACTCTAACAAAGTCTATTCGAAGAACTTCCAGGTCTAAACCGAAAGATCCAGGCTCTGGATTTTTTTTAACAGTGAAACCGAAAGCCTTTTGGTCAATCGATTTTTCAGCGGAGTTCACCGGATGTTTGATCGAAGCTCTGAAAGTTCTTAACGAAAGAGAAACCAAAAATTTGCATCTTTGCCGAGCGTTTAATGAAACGTATGACATGAATGAGAAGCGACGAGTCGTTGCGACCGATCGCGTGACTTTGTCGCATATTTTGTGTGAAACATGCTTTATCAATGACGATGACACAGCTGTGAAGAGATACGACTGTTATAACAGGCGACAGCGTTCGAGCATTTTACCGCGCGAAGGAAAAGTCACGTCGGGTCAAGATTTTCCGTGAAACTGATCGGACCGGTGGTTATCTTGATCTCGGATAAAAGGGATCAGAGTTCGTGCAAAGATAGAGGGAACGTCGAAGAGGGAGATGTTTCCCAGGCCACCGACCTCTCAGCGAGATCTGTTGCCAACAACCCATGAACAATTTATCTATTAATTCTTTGCTTAAAGAGACACTCAGAGTCCATCGCGCAAAGTTTAAAGTGGACTCTACGGCTCGTTGCTAATGTACACAGTTCCTGACAAACGGGGAGCCGAATGGAATCTCGAGACGATCAATATTGACTCGCCGTTGGCCGATCGTTAGCGATTCGGAAAGCACCGGTGACTTCGCAGTTGTCTGCTCGTTTTATGGTTATCTTGATACGGTTGCGCCCGGTGAACAACAAACTTCGCTTGCCGTCGGTGATCGCCGATATCGGCGAAACGTTTAACGAAATATGGCTAATAGATTTTTAACAACTCTCAAGCGTTCGAAAAGACTCGACGCGTTTTCGGAATTTTTTACGACCAAGTGCGTCCGCGTGCCAACGATCCGAAAATATTCCAGCATGCGCGTCGCAGCGTGAAGAACGCAGCATTTTTCGACATTTTGATTCCGGAAATCTGACCGTAAGAAATTTCGAAAATATCTTGAATTTACAATCCGTCGCAGTGTCTACGCTGCTTCGAACTTCGTAGGAATTCTGCGGATGAATTTTTTGGAAATTTTCTGGCGGATCGGGAAATATTGTGCGGCCTGTAGAGAACGCCGCTGCCGCGTTACGTCGAATCGATCCAAAGGATTAATTGGTTCCCGCTATCAACGACAACAAATGGCCCACTTAGATACGAATACCGGATCCAATTCTTTCTTCTCCCCCTAGCTTTATTTTCTTTCCCGATACGGAACGCCCATCGTAATGAGAAATGTAGTTGCGCAACGGATCCTGTTATAGTTATAGAGCGATCGAAGGATTGTCGGCGGTACAAATTTTCCATGCGCGAGTAATTAGAAAACGAATGCATACGCGCGTCTGCGTGTTCACTTTGGCGCCGCTCGCCGAACCTTCTCCCTCCATCTCTCCGTCTCTCCTTCCTTCATCCTCGCATGATTTTTCCTTCGCTATCGTTGTTTCTTCTTTTTTTTTTGGAACCGCGTCAATAATTTTATGCCCGCCGGTAACTTTATGGTAATTCCTTTTGTTTATTTGCATCCCGATTACCGCTTGTGCACACGCTTGAATTTGCTCTCGCTTTTTACTCGCGCACGGATCCCCGTTTTTCAGCATTTCAGACACGTGTGCGATCTATTTTTAGCCCACGTGCCCGTAACGTCACACCTGTGCCGTCGGGACCATCCAGCATAATGGTCTCGGCGAATCAGAAATTCCGCAAATACCTCTGCCATTATCATTTTCCCAGTGTTTTCCTATTTCCACAAAGATTTCCCCGGCGATGCTTATCTGCGCAGTCTTGAAATTTTGCTAATTAGTCGCTTCGTAGGATGATTGGATTCGTTCCGGATGCACTGTACGCGAAGCGATGCAGTTACAATCTGGTAAACTGCCGCGTAATTAATGGTGAACGAAAAACTGCGATTTTCGATTCATTGTCTTGGTGCGCGTGACGCGTTTCGATATTTCATCGCATTTTAATTAACGTTGCACGAAACGCGGCCTGCACGCGTTACGCGTCGACTGAAATTACCGTTTGTCATCGTAATTACCAGTTACTACCGTAGAAACGCGAATATAAAAGCCAAAGAAACGTCTAATTCCGTGACGAGTATCATTATCTGCAACAGTGTTAACTAATATCTTTTTTCCATCTCGGCGATTTGCCTAGGAGGCATAAAATGTTTCATGTTGCGCCGTAAATTGCAGCTTCTTTGTTACCTTCTTGATCGTGATTGTTCCATTGTGTAAAAAGACGAAGAAATTCACATCGGAACGAATAGCAAGTCAGGAAGCGAATCGCGGGGAACTCGGGGAGTCCTGAAAAAATTCCCATTAATTATCATAGCTCTCCAGAGCTTCAGAAAAATCATAGTTCCATAATTTCCGGAATTTTCAAGTACGAGAACTATCCTTGATAACACCGAGCGCATAAAGATCTGGACGTCCGATAATCCGTCGTGCAACGCTCATCGCTAGACTGTATCGTGATCGATGCACCGCGATCCACGCGGCTCTCTGCTATTCTTGCTAGATTCTCCGGGAGTCAACGGCGTGCTCGCGATTTCGTTCGACGCGCCGGTCCCAATATTCCATTGATCGCATCTATAAACTAGGAAAATTGGTGTTCGCATAAAGAACCACGGTCTAATATCAGACTTCGCCTAACTCTATCTTGCATCTCTATTGTCTGAATGAAAGTTTAAGCATCCAGCCCCTAAATATCATTCGGAGCACCCCAGGAACACGGTATAAGCGATGATTCGGTATAACTTAATCCACCAGTTTTCTATCTGCAGGATAGGTCTTAGCATAGATTTCATTCAGATAATCGTAAATCAGGGGATAACTTTGACAGGCAATGGATAATGTAATCGGTGACCGACCGAGTTATCCCAGTGAACTTGGCTATCTCGATCCGTAGAAAAAGTATCCTCTAAGTAACGATTCAAGGCGCCAGTATCCGTGTCAAGGCAGTCGATATTCAACGAGTTCCGTGTCGGTTGTAAATTAGTTTGACGGTGGCTTCTCGATGGAATATCGATGCGGGAATTCCAACGTGCACTCTTCAGCATCCGGCGACAGTAATGCGGCGATCCTATGCGCGGAAGTCGATCGTAAATCATTATCGCATCTCCCTTCCCTTACCATTTACAGTCCTTTCTTGGAACCTCTCCGGCTGATCAGCATCGATTGGCTCTTGTCTAGACGTTATCTAGCTCAATGTTTCATCTCTTTTGGCAGGGTCTGACATCATTATTTAGTGGACTTGTTTATCGACAAACTGGTAAAATTCCTTCAAACACTGTCGACCAGAAGTTAGGACGATAAGATTAAGCGTAGAACCGATCGTGTTTACCAGTGATTATCTGCGACACTTGCGTCAACTATAGAAAGCCTAATCGTTGACTAGCAGCCAGTGGAATCGACAGTAGTCAACGGAAGCGGTGAGCGTCCTTCGTCTGGCCGTCCTCGTTGAGCGCCAGCGCCGAGCCTCTTGCACTTGCAATTCTTACTCGGTCGGTGGAAGTGGTTCCGAGTGCACGTCGACCGCGCCGACTCGTTCGACTACACGTCGCAGGATGCCTTTAGAATTCGGTAAGGATCCGCTGCCTTGTTCGTTCGTCCATGTCCTCGTCTTTTTCCTTGTTCTATTCGGCGACCAAGCTATGCCAGCAACGACGGCCACCAGCGCCGTTGGCCACCGAGGATTCGCGGAGTCTGCGTCGCGAGTTCCCAGATCTTCGATCTGCCGCCGCGGTCCGATATAGGACACCGAGTCTACAGGCCTGCTCAAAACATTTGCGCCAAGCACCTTCGATTACCGTCCGTTTGGTATCGCGCTTTATCGTTTCGTCGCTTCCTTTCTGTCGCATCTGATCAATCGCTTCGCGGAAGCAATCCTGGATTGTCGCGTTGTTGTTCTTCCGAAGAGGTCTAAATGTTGGTACATTTCTTAAATTTCCTGCATCTTACCGTCATGGAATCATCTTGTAAAATCCAGAGACTGCTTCCTCCGTTACCAATTTTTAATCGCCCTGTAGAGTCTATCACGTGGTTTTAGATACCGGAGACTATTTGCTCTTGCGTCCCTAAAAATCAGAACAGTTTTACTTTCATTGAATTGTCCAAATACCTTGAAACCACTCATCAATTTGGAGTCGCCCTGTATAATGCATCGTGAACGATTCAGTAATGACTCTTTGGTTGTGGTTGCGCAAGGCACCGGTAGGGTCGAACCGACGAAGTGATTTTTTGGTTTATTAATTTCTTTGCTGTTCGTGACTGGAACAGCGGTCACTGCTTCCTCCGTTTGACCTTCTACAAACTCTACCGTTTCCCTGCAACGCTGTATTAGGGTCAGGGCAGGCGAGACGATTTTACATTTTTTGATTTTTTCTGGTCTGGATTGCAAACTATCGATTGATTTGCGGTAACGAGTACGTGGTTTTTCTTCGCAGGCTTCAAGAAGCTGGTGGAGGATGGCGGGGGCGTGAAGACCACTCTGCTGACGGGGTTCGCCGAAATGATCGGGACCGCTCTCCTGGTGTTCGTGGGTTGCATGGGCTGCGTGGCCAGTCTAGGGGTGGTACCGTCCCATCTACAGATCGCGTTGACCTTCGGCCTAGCGGTGATGGTCGTGATCCAGGTCAGCGAATGGATTTTATGTTTCTTTGCGTTTTTATGCAATCGATCGTGCCTGAAAATTCAATGAAAACTTTTAACTACTGCTTCTATACGGGATTGAATTTAATCATCTACGATAAGATCGGAAAGTACTTTTCGGATAATTGATTATTAAATTTATGATTCGGCTCGCGACTCGTCGCGATTTTCGATTTGCGTTGTCTGTCTTTAGCCTATAATTAACTTCTTCTGATAAGGAGACAGCGATAATGTTCCGAAAGCTAGCGAGATTAGCAATGATCGATTGCTCCGCGACGTTACTCGAGAACTCATTGTTCGTTACCATTTAATGTCTGTTTGCAGAGCATCGGACACATCAGCCATGCTCACGTTAATCCAGCTATCACCGTGGGGGCGATCGTACTCGGTAAGAAGACCATTTCCGAAGGCATCGTTTACTTTATCTCGCAACTTATGGGAGCAGTCACCGGATACGGAATGCTGAAGGTGGGTTCCATAAAAGGGTTGCTTTCTAAGCTACTAGGGCCTGTCTCGCGCAGTCAGCCACGATATTCGACGACCATACACGTGTAGGAAATACATAAAAATCGATAACGGTGGAGGCACTCGCGAGGAAGGTATCATCCTAGCAGCCCCCTAGCCGTTGCAGCGAAGAGTGCCGATAGATGTCTCTAGGCTGTCCTTAGCCATGTTCTCGCGTTCCTAGGTGGATGATAGACCTCTAATTGAGTAAGAAAACAGGCTATATACTTTTCCCGGTCTCCTGAGGAATTGGAAGTTGGCGAGTCGGAAGAGGTCGGTCACGGACGGTCAAGTTAGCCAACTATTTATCTATTCAGTGGCAGCGCCGAGGAATTTTCTCGTCGTATTAGATCAACCACGAAACGTAATTTTTTCGTAGACATCGGCACGCTCTCCAACGACGCTAGCCAAGTCAAAGAAGAGGAAGTGGGAATAGTTCTTGGTCGATAAGACGGTCTTAATTTAATCGGAACTTTGCCCTCAGGCATTTTATCGAAGTTCAAGACCCCCGATCGGATAATCGCTGATTCGGTAGCGTCACGCGTTCATCGTCACGCGTATAGCTTACGTAACGCTGATCCTTTGGCAAACATCGTGCGTGCTAGATACGCCAGACGAGTTCACCTGGAAATTAATGATCATTGATATTTATTCGGATGAAATACGGCACAGCTACAGCGGGGTCTACTATTAAAAATTCATGGCTGCCCTCCATTCGCACTTTATCGTTTCACTGAATTTAAGTAGGATTTCGTGAGAATCTGTCAAAGGATTGTCTTCCAGCCTACTCGAGTAGTCTATAAGAAAAGGGTAAATCATGGTTGCAGATGGTGACACCAGCGAATCGATTGACTAGCGGCGGACCCGAACAAACAAACTCATTCTGTGTCAACGATTTGCACGCAGACCTGTCGGTGATCCAGGGGCTCTTGTTGGAGGGGATCGCAACAGGCATACTGATGCTGGTCGCTTGCGCCGTTTGGGACCAGAGGAACGCGAAGAACACAGACTCTGTACCTGTCAGGTTCGGCTTCACGGTCTGCGCGTTAGCGTTGGCATTCGGGCCCTACACCGGCTGCAGCATGAATCCGGCCAGGTCGTTCGCCCCGGCCCTCTGGAACAATCAGTGGTCCCACCATTGGGTGTATTGGTTCGGGCCGATCGGCGGCGCCCTGCTGTCTTCCTTCATCTACAAAGCTACCTTCGGCGTCAAGGACGAGCAGGAGGAGGACAGCTTGCCCGAGGCTGTGGCGCTCAACATTGTCAACTCCCACAAATAACCAGTCTCGGGTAAGTTCATCTGCCTTTTCCCTAGAGCCTGCAGACTTTCTCGCGTATCGTGGACCTGGAAACAGTTTTCCTGGATTAGTATCGGTTCTAAAAAAGAAAAGACACATTAATTTCGTCAAAAATGCAAGCGAAGCGCCAACAATTTGATGGAGTATCGGTGAATTTTGCGTCGGTTATTGCCGCGAACTAACAGATTCGAATGATTTACGGTCAGTTTGTTACCAGACGGAATATGCAAAAGTCCCGTGGCCAATGCCTGGCTCGACCCCATAAAAATCTGGATTGGCCCGAGTACGCGGAAGCGTGTGCCGGGCGCAAATTGGAACTGGTTCGCAATTTCGCGGGACGACGACGTTTTCCGTTAACGGGCGTGCGCCCGTTCGACTTTAAACGAGGCTTTAAAGCAAACGACCGCCATGTAAACGTCGTGCATCAAGGTTTTTCGTACGACGTCGGATTATCTTGTAAGGGCGGCCGGGGCCGTAAAGGTCGGCGATAAATCGTTCGACCGGAAAGAAAGTTTGCTGCGAAACTGGTTTTATGGGGGGTCCCGGGGTTTAACCCTAGATGGGAGGCACTGACTCGCGCGATCACGGCGTCTTCGCGCGATCTCCGATCGGTCATAAATCCCGTTCGTAGAATCCCCCCTCCGCTCCCCCGTTCCGTTTCCGGTCCCGGAAAAATTCGTGGAAATTCGATGCTCCAATTAATGGAATTCGAGCATTCCGCGTGCGTGGCTATCCAGGCCGCAGACCTTCGAACCTAACAATAAACTCAAACGCGGCGCGGCGAGCACCCTGCTATATCGATCCTGTTAAAAGGCACGACCCATTTATCGCAAACAATTATCCGGGAATCGCATTACGCCCCGTTGCGTCCCGGATAATCAGCTGAAAGGACTGCGGCAACGCTTCGTTAATTGTTACGTATCTATACGCAACCGATCGCGGAAGCACTCCTCTAATTATCGAATCTCCTGCAACATTAATCTCCGAACACGGTACAGTCTCGATGCTAGTTACAATTCGTTAACGACCTATGCGGAAACAACATGTTTCTCCGTGTAGAACAAGATTTGTTCCCGCGGACAATCGGAGCAGCACCACTCTGCTTGGTGGGATTAATAGATCAGGAATGAACGTAGCCCGTATTGGTAAACGATTTACTGGTTTGGCTATTATGGGGGAGCAACACTCTAAATTCGATGCAGTCTACGTTCATTTAACAAAGAGATCATGTGTTCTTCGACTGTGTTTCAGGTTCGCGAGGATCAGAAGCGACAGAGGTGTAGCTCGATCGACCGTTTCTTTCAAGAAACCATGAGACGATTGGGCGATTAACAGGTGTAACCAGACGGTCGCTTTTCAAACATGGGTGGAACAAAGTGGATCGTCGTCGCCGTTGTCTGGTTGCGTCGGGGATAAGCTGGAAAAATCCAAGCTCGTACGCCAGAATTCGGAACGAACTCGGCTCGCAATACCAACCGCCTGCTTTTCCGGCCCACCCCGTAGATCGCAGTCTACGCAAGACTGTCGCTCATCGAAGTCGCCCTCACCTCGATCGTACTCTTGACGAGCACGTGGCCGTGCCACGAGCGTAATCGCGCGCAGTGCTTCTCAAACTGGGCTACAAAGACTGCTTCATGATTTTCCATTTGCGAACTGGATTCGACGCGCAGAAAATTTTGCTTAACCGGCCCTCTGTAGAACAGTTTTTGAAGGAAATCTCTCGCGCCCCGGATTTAAGGGAGGACCACGAAGATTCCGCCGAAGCCTTCACTGTTCAATGTTCCTCGCCGATCTCACTAGTTCGTGTCTCGCTTGAATCCAGGGTGTACCGGCGACACGCGGGGCCTGGAACACGAACAAAACGGTCGCATTCTTGTAATGTATAGAGAATTGTTACGTTTTTACATGTCGAATCGCGACGATGCATATAAAGCACAGTCATGAAATCAAATCCCACAGTTGTCCGTTCACTGTCCATTCACAGTTCCGCTCTCTTTGTCCTGGTTGACGTCGTGCTCGCGAAAACAAGGAAAAGGAGAGCAGCAGAGAGTAATTTGCGCGCGTCGATGGAACAATTGGAACGCTGCGTTTTCGTTAACAATTACAGCCGATACAGAGAAAGAGTGTGAAGAGGAAACGTGAACGTGTGTGTGTATGTGTGCGTGTGTGTGTGAGAGAGAGAGAAGAGTGAGCAGTCGGGGAGAATTAATTTCTTGGCTGCAGATCGATCCGCAGAGATAGCCCGATATACCGTTTTTTATCACGAGCTAAGAATCTCGATCCGGAGCAGTCTTATTTAATTATAGATAAATAAAAATCAGCGACACGCACGACGACATATCTAGGGGACTTCGCTCGAAAATGATTTTTACAATCAGAAAAACTCTTTGCGTCATAAATCAACATTCCTTGATTACCCTTCGAGTTAATTCTCAGCCGTGAAACTATCTCGCCAGCAGTAAGAACGCTGTTACAAATTTCTAGCGTTCTTGTTCCTTCGCCGTTCTGCGTGCATTGGATGCGTGAATTTTCCGGCACTGGTTTACAAAAAAAAAAAAAACACGGGAACGCAGGAGCGGATTAACCGGCGGAATTTTTAAGGACGATAACGCTGTTAGCGCGAACACACATAGGCGAGCGTGTTATCGTTTCGGAAAACCGTGTTCCCGAGGTCGAGCGCAATTGTTTTCGTTCTAGAACAGGAAATGGAACGAAAGGAAGTAGAAAAGGCGAGGCAGAAAGAACGAGAGAGCGAGAGAGAAAGAGAGAGATTCGAGCGAGCATTAAGACCAGATTGAAAATTGAATTATTAACGAGCTGACTGACGCTCGGCATGTAAATCACACGGAGATATTATTCTTTCCATTGGAAAAACTCTAGCTGCGACAAATCCCTCTCCAACATTCTACCCTCGCGAAACTATGCGATTTGTGCAAGTATTTCTGTGAAATGTTAACGGGTTGATATCACGCAATGCCATTAAGACAAAGCAATTTTTTTTGGGGGGGGGGGGGGATGTCAACGTAGACATATTTCAGCAGATTTTTTTGCAGACACAGAATTTTTATCAGCCAACCAAGTCAACTTGCGTTCCATCTGTTACCAGATTAAATTGTTAAGGTTTTTTAAAGAAACTAATAGAACAGGAGAACCGATAAAATTCTATAAATACATTTACTATGATTTTTGTGCGTAATCAAAATTGTCTGCACCGATTTAAAAATACACGGAGACATTAATTTTTAATTTCTCTTCTGAATAAATTCTACAAATATTTTTACTGTTTTGCATTTGATCGACTCTTTGTTATCACGAGCGCAATACATCCGCATTATGCTCACAGCGCTTTCAAAATATTTGTATCTGCACAAATGTGGTTCACGAATTTTCTAGCCATGTTTTTCACGCTGTGTGGCGATCAATTAAAGCGAAGTTGCTATTGTAGCGTTTCGAACCGGTGTACTGGAACGCAGGTGTTTTTTAGGGTGCTGTGTGTGTCGGCGGCGGGCGGTTCGAAATTTAAGGAAACATCCTGATTTACCTCGGATTGTCTAGAAAGCGTGCCGAACGACCCGATATCGGCCAATTACATGGAAAATCTCGCCGCGATGCGTTCTCTCCGATCTACTTTCCCTTCGGCTCTCATAATTGAGTCGTTGAAACATACAACGACAACAACAACAAAAAAGGAAGCAACTAAAAATACAACAAACAGGAGAACAGAGAAAATAAAAAAGCATCACCCCCGGCAGCCCGTATTTACTGTGTCGAGAATTTTATTTGCCCGCGTGACTTCCGTTGTAAACGGGCTATTTATTCTACGGGGAATATTTTTTCCTCGGTTCCCGTCCAGTTCGGACGTTTAATATTCATTCGGCCAAATGTTTTATTTTTTAACGTAGTGAACACCGTCGTTTACGGGGTGGGGGAAGGGGGGCGGAGCGGAGGGGGCAGGGGTGAAAAATATTTATAGAGACTCGGCTTTGCCCCCTTGCATTCTCTCTCGTCCTAGTCAGTTATTCGCATATTGAGATCCTTCGTTATTTATGTCGATTCAATACTCACATACGCTGGAACATGTGATAGTAGGCTAATGTAGAAATAATTGGTGCCTAGACTGTAGTCGGTATTTACAATTAACATGACCCAGCTAAATTCAGCACGAATTTTGCCGGGATATCCAATATATGCAAAATGATCAGCCTGTGAGAATTTATGCATTTATTCTCTTTGGAAAATTTTTTCTCGATTTTTAGTGCTTTGTTTGCACAGTTGCATAAATCTTCCCAGCCTTGCTGTGTAATGGATTAATATAGTTGTCAAGCGAAGTATAATGTCCTGATTGTACATAACGGGTACTGTATCTATAAATAAACCTAAATCATAGAAAAGAAAATTACAAATTTTTAAACTGAGATGTACAAATAAAATGTTTAAATACTGTTTGAAATAATTAAAGGATCCAGTAAACCATATTCTTCTGTCCTTGTAACATTCTTTTTCGAATTAAACATTGAAACGAACCCTTTGATTATTTGAATCAGTGCATCGTTGAATGATATTCAAGTCTTTCAATTTCCCATCCCTAATTACACCAAGAATAGTGATAACAATTTGATGGAATAAATTAACTTAAAATTAAAAGTATTAGCAGAGCTGGTTAAAGAAATCGACACGTTGAATGTAATTAAAAACTGACCCAATTAAAACTTACAAACTGCACCGACAACGTCCTTCGTTCTGCTCAATGCCGAACGTCCTTCAACGATTGAACACGCAAAGCATTTCGAGCGTCTTGTTCGACCGAATTATGATTGCTGTTGCCGATGTAAACAAAACTATATAGAGTTCTAGATGACTTTAAAATTCAAACGCAACGAACAATCATCTGCAGTACTTATCGTAACGTAAACCTCACGAACAAATAACTTGTGATTATCGATGCTCTAATACCTTGCGTTCCAATCTCGATAAAAATCTGCGATAAAACCTGCAATTATCGAATCTTAATCTAAATTACCCGATTAAAATAGCATAAAACCCATTACGTATTAGCTAATTACGATTGAGCAATCTTACCAAGATAATCGCAATAGCAATTGCAAAGGCGAATACGAAACTCCGGGACAACTGGAATAACCGGAACAGATCAAGCAGAAATTCGTACGGCAATTCTCCGGCGTTTGAGCAATTGATATGGAAAAATCGATTTCTGCTGGTAGTCCGTAATGCGAAGTTATTTGGCTGAAGAAAAAGCGCGGAAAACGTTTTATACTGCGGTTACGGGTTGTCGAGTCTGCGCAAACTCGACCGGTCCGTTCATCTCGATGAACACCCCCTCTCCACCCAACGATCCAACGTTCCTCCTTTTCCCAAACATCGTAGATTAACCTAACTGTGAACAACAGATGCTAACTCGAAGACAGAATGTATTTTCGAGTTATCTCATGAATCTTCGCTGTAATAGTTGACTGTACTAGAAAACTTTTTATTCAATAATTTTTGGCAATTTAACTTTTAGAAATTTAATTTATACATATATCCTAGGACCATAGTCGTTTTGTAATCTCAACTAAAATGCACAAACTCTTAAAAAGTTTTCTAACCTCATAATATTCGTTAACTACACTTTTGTCGCATCGTATTAGATTAATGACAAGTAAATCAGAAAGGAAAATTAACGGAAAATCTTCCAGAAACTTTTAAGTACGAATACAAATTGTAGAACTGAATCGATCTTGATCCACTGACCACGTCCGGTTCTCCGTTCCGCCGCGCCGTCTATGACTGATCAGTCCAATTGACACTTTAATTCGAATTAATTTTGTCCATGTAGTGATTTACGTAGTGACTTCCGTACGCAACAACGTAGAAAATCGACGCATTGCGGATGGATCGCAGGTTGTCTTCTACCTCTAACTACCAAATTGAAGAATATATGGTAAATTAAATATATACGTTCTCGTATTTAAATGTATTCAAGACGAGTAACGACGCTGTCGGAATTCTCGCGAATGTTTTAATTGTATGGGAGATAATTTAAACATTGAAAATGATCGTGCAACCCTTTTGCGTATCTGCAGAGGTTCTCATTCTTTGCCTTTATTTATACAAAGTTTCAAGTCGTAAAAGTTTAAGCACCTACTTCTTACGTTGCTTAACAAATACGCCTGGTTGTAAAGTTGCAAAACTGCCGATTCACATTCTAATGGGGAATTGATTTGCCCGACACTTAACTTTCGCTATTTCAACGATTTATTTACACTTTTCACATCTCTCGTTTTTGACATGATTTCCCACAAAAACCGCTAATTTCATGTTGACTCATTTATTAGTTGAAATGATGCAGTTTCTCAAAAATTGTAGTACTTTTATTTATCGAAACACACGAATTAATAGAATGTAGAATGTTCCGTCTTCGATTCGAATGAAAAATCCAGTAGATGTACATAGATTATGACCAGATAATAATAATTTTTAGTAGTTTCGAATAATTACGAAAAATTCATCGGCGCCCTTGAAAGACCGAAAACGAAGTTTGCAGTTACGAGCCTGAGCGAACCATCCCTCTTGCTACCCCCACCACTTTTTCCCGGCAACGGCGCTGAGCGGCGCCTATCTCCTTTCTGCGTCGCACACATGCGTTTCCCCATGATTCTCCTCTCCATTCCACCATAAGCTTCTATCTGCCGTCTCCGTTACGCGCATGCGTTCGCTAACGCTTCCCTCTCTCTTTCAGAGGCTCTCCCCTCCCCAGTAGTAGACGATGCGCCGTTGCGGGGCGCGGGTGAACGTTGTCGCTGCCGCTGCCGGTACGACAGTCCTTCCGCGGATTGCGGATATTGTGTCCGGATTGTGACGAAGGCTCGTGTGTATACGGTGCGTCCTTATCGTGGTCCCTGTGACGTCGAGGATCCTTTGCGTCCACGGGTTTCGCGTCGGTGGTTCGCCGACCGTTTCGCCGGCTGGTTTTACGAACCTGTCCCGGACAAAACCCGTTTCAGGGTCGCGTTTGCCATTTGCCAGTGCCCCCTTGTCCGCCGCTCGAGGCCGCGCTCCTGGCCTGTCGGACGTTTCACCGGTTTGTTTGCAAGGTTAGGTCCGCCGCCGCGTCCCTCTCCGCGTGCATCTCGCGACTCTAATCGGACGTGTCCTCCTTTTCATAGTGCCCTCGAGGACCGACGACCTGTTTGTCGCGTATGTGTTCACCCCTGAAAGGATACACGACGGGAGGAGGATGACACGCCTGGAGAAGCAACCCCAGGACACCAACCACGCCTGAGTCTTCTCGGTGAGTCCAGCACCTTGAATTTCAGAATTTCCCCTCTTCAACGCAACGCGAACCGACGTTCTTTCCGATTCTGTGTTCACTGTTTATATTCTTGTAGGCGTAGGATAGGAACAGATGCTCGCTACCACTCTGGTACTTTTCTTACTGTCTATATCGTCCCGACGGGAGATCCTTTGTCAGGCTTGCTGACTAGCTCCGCCTGCTCGGTCCGCCTTGGCACGTTAAGTGTAACGGTTGCTCGTTTTCCCGTCTTATGGGAGTTCGAGACAATGTCAAAACCGTGGGAGCACGCAACGTTCCATAGCGTTGACCATGCGAATATAAATTAATATAAGTTATCGACGAGCCGGGGAGCATCTGGATTTCTCCATGTTCTGCAAATCTTTAAAGGCTCGTAAAAGGATGTGCAATATTTGGACAAAGACGTTCTGGTACATACATACGTTACATAGTAATGCAGCAGCGATCAACCCTTGGATAGGAAACAAGGCAGTTACTATGGATTAGATTAGAGTGTCGAAGGGAAACCGGTTCTAAAGAAGCCGGGCGTCGAATCGGTGATAAAAGGGCCGATTCTCCACTCGAGGCGGAAGTTCATCTCCGGTCCAACCGGAGAAAACGCGCAACGAAGTCAATCATCTTTGCTTGCCGGGCTCACGGTGCCCCTCGGACCTCGCTATTAATTAACTTTTCTGACAAGTTATTAGCGCGTCGAGATCAAAGGGACGGGAGCGCGCGAGTGCCCGAACGCGGTATTCCTCTCTTGCCCGCTTTTTCTTTCCCGACTAACGCAACGAGGCTAGATCACCGAACCGTTACCGTGTATAATTAAGACGACCATCGCGTGCCACCGTTGTATCCCTGTTAATTACCTTGTTTACAAAACTTCGTCGTAGAACGAAGAGAACGAGACCAGGGATCTAGAAAGAAAACCGGCTATTAAAATCCGTAACTCGAAACGCTGAACCATTTAGATGAAAAGATTCGGTTTCCGTCCAAAAACTTCTCGAAGTCCAGCGAACAGTCCAGCGTGGCTGGACTGTATAGACAACGATCCGGAAACATTTGTCGTTAGCTTTTGTTGACGCAGCCGACCATACCTGTCTCCGATGTTCCAGGTACCTGCGTCGACTCTAGCGGCCCCTCAATTTTGTTTCCAGGCTCGTAAAATCTCCCATGGCCATTGTAATATCTTTGAATTGTTTGTAAAATGATTTCCGAAGGTATTGTAAGTTTTGGGAGGCAGAACATTTTTCTATAAGTTTTACGATCCTTCTACAAGCCCTGCAGGATACAAAGAAGTTGTTAAAATTTTTCCATTGCCCCTGGAAGGTTTCTAAAAGTCCTACAATCTTTCTGCAAGCAGTACAATATTTTTTGTTAGTCTTACAATTAGTTTTCCCGCCGGTCTGTCGGTCTTTTGCAAACCGAACACTTCGTCTACGGTACAGGCTCTGTTCCGAGAGGACTCTCATCCCTTTTTCATTGGTTTCATTGGACGAGAGGCAGGGTTCCTGGCGGGTCTATTGTGGTCTCGATGCACCACCTGTCCCCTCCAGAGGTGTCCCATAGAAAAGCAAAGGTACTCTCCCCCTAACCGAGACTCGATCGAGACTCCAACTTGTCGAGGAGAGTTGCGCAACAATTCGGTCGAACGACACGTCCGGGTCTTCCGTCGACGGCCAGTGGAAAGTTCCAACGAGGAAAAGAGGCAACTTTTGCCTGGGTTCTTGGGCCATTTGTTTTGGTACGGGCTGGCCACCACGTGGCTTCGTATCGTGCGCGCTTAGAAACCGGATTCTCCAGTTTGGGGCCGTGATCCGAGTGAAACAGAGTCGGAGGAAACCGGAGGGACTGGACGAGAGAGAAAGGATCCGTTGGGATCGCGATCGTGATCGTGATCGAGATCGCGATCGTCTTTGACGGGGGGCCATTTTGTAACCTCGTTTCGTGATTCGCTTCGCCTTCTCTTTCTGTCTCCCCTAACGAGCGTACGCTTCTCGAAAACAATTCTACTGCTAATCCAAATTGGCTGCAATTTAACGAATGTCTCCTAGCGGCAAAAGGCAGAAATATTTTTCGCGATTCGCTCGAACAGCCTCCGCGGGTTCTTAGAACAATGCAATTTACTCGATTGTAATTGGCCCAAGTCTCATAGGTAGTTTCGGATCGCGCGCCCACTTGTACGGTTAACAAAGTTTCCAGCTAGTCATCTAATTAGCAGGCGACGGGACGGGTTGCGCAACGAAACAGTAGATGAGCGCACGTACTCGGGGCCCCCATTCTTTCAATCGGCTCTGTTTATCCGATTGTTTAGTACGAGGTACCATCTGGTGCTCCGGACCATTATATTTCTCCTCTTTATTTCCTGTTGCAGACTTTTATTTCACGCTTAGATTCACGGGCAACGTCGGCGAGGTTTTCATACGATGCAGCGCGGCCAATGATTTTCTCCGCGATATCAAAATAATTCAGATCTTTTTCTATAGATCGAACGTAATTTCTAAAGAAATCGTAGGAATTCGAACGTTTTTCTGAGCAGCGCTGGCCGCCGCTCAGAATTCGACAGATACAAAATTCCAGAAGACAGATACTTTGCCGAATGGCACTCGGCGTTCAACGATCATTGCATAAACTACGTCGGGTATCGACGATCGATTTTCTTCCGACGAACTGTAATTGACAATTATTGTTGTCGTCTCTTTTAATTGCAATTATTAATGCGCGATCGGTTTACGTGGCAAGCGTTGCGCCGTTGCGCAGTGTCTCGCCGCGTCTCGAGAGGACCCCGAGCGGTTTTTTCATCGGTGCGGTTATTAGGCAATTAGGCGAACCGAGCGGCAACGGGCCGAGCGTGAATAGATAATTACACGCACACAGAGGCGAGTCATTAAATTGGATTACCGCACCGTCCACGCTCGCGGATGCGGACGATCCGACGTGCACGGACTGCAGTCTTATCGCGTTTCCTTGAACCGGCTGATCGTTGCCAACTATTCCATACTAATCGCGGGGGCTTTCCCAAACATGCCGCTGTGGCAGAGGAAAATCGTTGTTTGCTGCTTCCGTCTTCGAGCGGAAACCACGTTAGACTTCGAGCTGAATCAAGCAATCATCTTCTCGTATCGCGCACAATACCTTTAGCAGATAAATTAACTTCACTTGTTTAGATTCTTTATTGAAATAATTCGATTTTAAGCAACAGGAATGCTGAAGTAAAATTCGAAATACATTCCCTTGCAATTCGAGGGAGATCTGTAGGACCATAGGGAGGTCTCTGAAAACCTCCTAAGCCTCGAAGATCGATTAAACGCCGTCATTGTAGAAACGGACCGCGATTCAGATGGTTTTTCCCGGGCAGCTTGAAAATTCGATTTCCCAGCGACGATTACCTCCCCCCCCCCCTCTCTCGCTCTCGCTTGTTGGATCGCTGGACCAGACTACAGACTGTCGTCGACGGGGGAGTCTGGTTATCGGCGAACCGTAAAATAAATTTCTCCCAGTGGGTGACGCGCGATAGATAACCGGGAGCGCGTTGCAGTCGCGGTTTTGCCGACCAGTCTACGAGAAAAATTGTTCTTCCTCTCCTATCCGATACCCTGTTTCGCCTTTCGCTCTTTTTCCTACCCAAGCCACGCTCTTCTTGCCGCAGCAATCGTCGAGATATCGCATGGCAACGAAAGCCGATAGCTCTTCAACGGGGATCGATGGTCACTCTAACGCTAGTATTCGCGACGCGACGCATTCGGTATTATTTCAGTTGTAACAAGTCCGTCCGATTAGGATAGGGGCCCTTTATTCCTTTGGAGAACGCGAGATTCGAACGTGTCCGAAACATAATAAAGCTTGCCCAGCCTTTGCCCTCAGCATTTCGTCGTTGTCGTAGTTTAGACTCGGATAAAAAAACCGAAATAATCGAATTATTTCTATATGCAGTGACTAGTTTCGATTTCAGGGATGCCAGTAGATCCGCAGACACACCCGGTGCATTCTTGAAGTTTGAATCGTGAAAAGTCCGTTTCGAGAACGGTCGAAGAAAAAGTTGCGAGGATAAAGTCTAGCAGCGGCCGAGTAAAGCAAAAAGTGTGGCTGCTCCGATTAATTTCGATCGGATCGAACGGAAACGCGACGAAGGTTTCGGTTGGAGTCATGATCTACGTGTAAAATGTCTCGGTCGTATGGCGAGCGGAGCGAAACGCGGCCAGATTTTAATTAAATTTCGCCGGGCCGGTGGAACGATAAATATTCAGCAACGTAAGGAATGCCTTTCGGTCTCGAGCGGCCTGGTTTCCCACGCGGTCCCGAGACAACGCCTCAAAAGCGGTCGCGGTTGTGGACGGTTCACCGTTGCTGCGCCACGACGCGACGCTTTCACGAGATACCGATCAGGGATAGCCGACAGCCCGATCGACTACGCCGCGCTGCGTTAAATTCGCCGTTCGTTTTTCCCGGACTTTATGCGAACCCAATGGATCATTGGGTCACCAAGTTCATTCAGCTTAGTGAATCCTATTGGACTCCCCCTTTCTCTCTCTCTCTCTTTCTATATGTTGAAAGGCAACGATACAGTAATGATTCAGTTAATGTCGCCAAGTAGGAATCGAAAGTCGTCACGAACTGAATCCGAAGACATGGTTATCGATCCTCGCGGCTCGCCTTTGTATTTGGGGACATCTCATAAAAGAAAGAGATGGAACGAGACTCGGGGCGAGCGAAACATATACAATCTATCTTTCTCTGTTTTAGCGGCGTTTCAATTTCCGAAACCTTAGGCGGGGATAATGTCATGCCGAAAAACCTTTGAAGGCTGCCGCGCGTCGCGTTCCCTATGAGTTTTTGTTTTCAGTTTCGTTTCGTTCTCGACATCGGACAAAGCACGTTTTCCTTTCCGTATTACATTGTGTATTTCTGATTTTACATTTGTTTCTCAAATTAAATCGTTATTTTACCAAATACGTGTGTGTGTACTGCGTTTTATTAACTGTGAATCTACAACACTGTACATGATAGATATCGCTAGACACTAATCGTCGATATTGTTTTTGATCCGATACCGCTTTATCAAACCGTGTCTATTCGATCTGGACTTTCATAGACTTGGACGAGTCTCGTTGGCCTTGGAAACAGCTTCTGACCTAGCCTAGCGGCGTAATATTCGATTTTCGTGTAACCGCAAACGAAAGGCAGTGCTCCGCGTCCGCAACTTCCCGCGCCGTGTGGAAGTGGAAACTCGAGTATCTCTCGCGTTCTTAACTCGTCCTCCTCGAGCTCGAAATGTGTCTTCTCTCGGTCTCGAGTTTTCTCGCGTCCACGGAAATAGGATATCGTCCGTAGCGTCTGCGTCGTTTAAACCGATTCACCATTAGCCGCCGCGGTGCTGCGTTGCGACGAGAGTCTCGTCTCGTCTCGTCTCGTCTCGAAAACGATAAGTTGTCCAATTCGCGAGCCGAGATTCCGTAAGGCGATTAAAACGTCCCGTTTCCCGCGAAAATATTCGACCGGGGATCCGATTACACCGAGCTTGTCCCTCCGTGTAAACAACTTCCATGCCGCGAAGCCTTTTGAACCTCTCGCCGGGAAAACTGATTTCACCTGCCGGCGGATCACCGGTTTTCTTTTTCCTTGTTAGGCGAGGCGAGGCGAGGAGTTGCGAGGCAAGACGGTTTCCCGCGGCGGGCAGGAGGAACGAGGAAAGAGAAAAGAAGGATCTCCTAATAAGCGGTTACACGCTCGAGGAGAGGAACGCGACGAAAGAAGCCCGAACGAGAGCCTCCGGAGAGCCATATACGGCACGCCGGTGTAGGTCGTTGGCTTCGTCAAACCATCCAGAACGTACGCGTTACACGCTCAAACGGCCTCGAACCCGCCGCGCCGCCTCGAAAGAATTCGGATCGTTAACAGACGATTACCGAGCGTGTCCTTCGTACCGGCGAAAGGGAAACAATTTATCCGGGAAAAAGCGCGACAGTCGGCGAATCTCCTCGTACGCTGAACGAATGCTAACCGAATGCCGTCCAGTGCTGCGTGTTCTTTTACACCTGAATGCTTTTCGATATTCTTGGATGGTATTCGATATTCTTGAATTAAAAAGTTGCTCTCTGATTTGGTAATATGAAATTCGTGGAACTTGATGAACTAGACTACTGGACTCTGCCGATCTCGATCGAACTACGAGGAGCGAGATTAATCTCTATCGAATCTAGTCTCTATTGAAAATAAATAAGGCGTTTTGCAGCACCTGTCTTTACCATGTGAAAAATGCTCGATGCGACGGAGATCCATAGTTCCATGAAGTGGTCAAAGGGGTTTGAAAGTTGCCGTTGCTCGCCAGGAGAACGCACATTACAATTTTTGTCGGCTCTCTCTCTCTCGTTCTCTGTCTCTCTCTTTCTCTCTTCCGGCGACTCGTCCATTATTCCCCGTAACGCGTTATTTTAACGTTAAAGCGAGCCGTTCATTATATTAATTACGCACGGAACGCGCTGCTCGGCTCAGTTCTGCCCTGCTCTGTTCGGCGCGGCAGGGAGCTCGTTAACCCTGCCGCGTTCATTTGATAATACGGAATCGCGATGCGAGAGACTCGGAGGAAGAAAACTGAAAAAAGGGATCAAGACAAAAGGGGGATGAAACGGTGAAAAGAACGCGAGGACCGGGCTTATCTTTCGCCCAAGTGCCATTAGTCTCGCACGTTCGAGCGCGAGATCGCTCGTGAAAACGCGAACCCTTTATTCCGCCTTCCTCACAGCTCTCCCCCTCTCTTTCTCTCGCGCTCTCTCTCTCTCTCTCTCTCGCTCTCTCGGCAACGTATCGAAACCGCAGCTTCCTCCTAGCCAGTTTAAACAAGGAAAATTTCCAGAAACAATTTGCATTCGATCGTTTCGTAGAAACTCGTTGGAAACGTCTCTCCGCCGATAGATTCACAGCGAAGAGACAGTCGGATGTTCGGAGTAGCAGAGGAGGTGTCGAGCCCGAATCGTTTCTCGAGCCGGACGAAACCGCGCGGAAAGACGCTGGCCTTGGTCGCTACAATCGGATTTCGTTCTAACCGCATCTTCCGCGATTATTTATCAAAAATCGAACCGGAGGAGCTGGGAGCAAGGAGCTCGCCAACGATCGATGGAGCTCTCGATACATTTTCGAGACGGTCTTCTTGTCCATCGCGGATCGCGGACGGGCTCCCCCGGGGCTGGCTTTCCTCGCGGTTGCAATTTCTCTGCAAGCAGTTTTACCCCGTCGATTTTTCGCCGATTTTTCCGCTGGTTTTTTTTTCGACGTTTTTGTCCACCGGGACAGGGAATACTTTTCTCCATCGTCCGCAACGTCTCCGACAAACGCCTGTTCGCGTTACACGCTCTCGCGAGCCCTCGTTTCCGCTTGGCTTCGTTCGGTTAATCCAGGATCCGAAGTGGAAACAGTCGTGTTCGGAACCCACCATATATATAATATGTTTTCGATTGTTTTTCTTCTTGGGTGTGGGATTAAGGAAACGCCAATGGATTCGTCTAAAATTAGAGTTTATTAAGTTTTTTTTTATACGATTTTCCCCTTTTTCTCTAACCCTATTTACAACTTATACATACTAACCTAAAATTAGAGAATCGCCAATTTAACGTTCCTGCTTTCCTCAGTTTTCATATCGCACAGTGGAGGTTAGAAATTACTTTTCTATGTTCTTCCGCGCCGGTGGCGCCGTTTCTCACGCGTCCGACCCCTAGCGGCGCGTACACGAAGCTTTCATATATATATGTCTTTCGGATCAGTTAATTTCGATCGTGCCCATGGTTCCGAAATGAGCCTAATTAATTTTAAGTACAAGTAGAATCGAAGTAGAATTAGGTACGCTCGAAGGGCGATTAAAGCAGTAATCGTAGCATAATTGTGGAAAATCTACGAGCAGAATTCTCAGGGCGAACGAAGCAAAAAAGCCTCTGGTTGACCAGGAGGTTCGCGTTCGAAGGTGTTCCAACGGAGGATTAAGTTCCAATATCACCGGACGACGCAACGCCGATAGAGTTGGGGCAGAGGCGAGAAGAATGAGACTGTGAGAATGGGAGAGGGCCACTTCGAAGGGAATCTGGCTCGATAACGCGAGAGCACGGCGACAGCTGGATGCGGAACAGAATCAGCGTCTCCAAGATAAAGATTCTGCCTGGCCGAGGAAATCCGTTGCCGAAAAATGCGATAGTTTCTCGAGCATCCTTCTAGTGCTGGAGGACGAAAGGAAGAAATACCGTATAGCGAAGCTGTGGAAGATAGGTCGGCGGATGGGGGGAGCGACAGCGCGCTCGCATTAAAATTCAAATATCACAACTGAAGAAGAGCCCTCGCTTTGAGGTCCGTGGAGCGCGCCGCGCCGGATCGGGCCGGGCCACGCCGCGCCGCGCGCCGAGCCAATATGAATACATTACAACGTGTTTGCATCCCAGCCCCGAGCCGGTAATGCCTTCTATTAGAATCATGCTGGCGCATTTTAATACGGCCGAAAGGGCCACCGAGGCCGGAGGACCCGGAGATGCCATGCCGAGGCCAGTGAACCGTGAACTCTGCACCCCGCGACGCGAATCCTCTCGCCACTCTCCCCGAGTTGCAAATTACCGGCTTCATTGCCAAATATCGGCGACACCCGAGGCCGAGATTCTTGGTTGCCAACGACCATTTCTCGGATCTGTTAAATCACCGTAAACGGTCAACAGCGTGCAACAAAGTTGCCTTTTCTTCGACGATCTTGGTTAAATTGCCGGTTAAACTTCTATCAGAAAGCTCGAATGTAGACGATGCTCGGAACAATTCGCCAATTTTCTGACCGTTCACCAAATTCTGGTTAATCGTTCACTGGTTAATCGTCTCGGCTGTTCGTCGGATAAATTCGTTGAAGCAAACGATCGGCAATTAATTTGGTTTTTTTTAAGAAGGATCACCGCTCGTTCCGGATCCATTCACCGTCGCGTCGGAATGCTCGGCGCGATCAAACGAATACGCTCGAACCGACGATCGAGCGTGACCGATCGCCCGTGCCGGTGGGGGGCGGCACGGCAGTCTCGGGACAAAGGCTCGGCTTCCGGTTCCGGCTTGCCATTAAGCCCCCCGTTATCGCGCTCAGCCGGCTCGATCCACTGAAATTTGTCCACGATTTAGTGTCCGCCGCGGATCGGATCCCGCTGATCCCCCAAGAAACTTTTCGGCTCGGTTTTCTTGCCGCCCGGATCCTGCCACAGCATGTCCGAGTTCGAAATTCCTCGTCCGCCGATCACTCGATAAGAAATATTGCCTGAGGGAGCCGAAACGACGCGGACAAAACCAGTCGATCGAAAGTGGCAGCGTTAAAAGTTGCGGCGGTGATCGCGGTTGAGCCTCGAAGCGTTTAATTGGGTCTTTGGCTCGAGCTCGGGCTCCGGTGGGGGAGAATCGCGGAAACGGATCCACTCGATCGCGACGCATCGCTTAGGGTCGCTTAGGGTTCTGGCGCTGCGCGGCGGGCTTCGAGTTCGAGAGTCCCCGGTATCGATCCTCTAAGCAGTTAACGCGTCGTCGAGGCTCTCTCGCACCCCGGCATGCATAAATTATATTAAAAGCGTCGCACCCTATCCGCGCGAGAGCAGGGTCGCCGCTCTCGCGGTCTGATTACGAAACTTTTCAAGTAAATTAATCGCCTCGGGACTCACCGCTCCGACGCGTAAACGCGTTCTGTTGTCGCGTTTCGTCGAACTGGGTCACGGAGCCGCGATCGAAACCGGTTCGGGCGAGAGTTCGAGGCCGGCGCGGCTTAAAAATCGCCCCCCCCCCCCCCCTCGATTCGTTTGCTCTCCGCTCGATTTTGCTAAAAATCGGATCCGACCGCGTCGTTCGGCGTATCGATGATTATTATTTCCTTGGGAACAGGTTGCGATCGAATGGGTAGCTCCGACTCGACGGAACCTGATTAGACCGAATGTTCCGAATAAGTTGCTTGTTGCGGCGAGTCGAAGGGGCGGGACCGCGGGATTCACGGTTCAATTAAGAGTGGCGCGCGCAATTTAATCACGACCACGGCTAAGGAACGCTTAGCGTCTGCTAACAACGCACGGACTGTATCGTTGCGGGCGCTCGACGTCGCCGTCGCCCGTCGCTGTAATTATGATCGCGACAATGCTCCTACTTCTCCCGTGTTTCCGCCTCTCCCCCTCGCTTCCTCTAGCCAGCAGCCTTTGTACCTACCCTACCCGACCCGAACGCGAGCCGAACCGACCCGAGGCCCCCGCTCGCTTTTCGTTGTCTCGTTAATTAAGGGAAAGACGAAAAAAACATCGGTGTTTCCTCCTTTATTTTTGAGGTGTGTCCGCCGCTCGCCGTTTAAACTAAGAGCTGGAAGAACGAAAATTCACCCAGGGAACGTACAGTTTTTGTTCGAATCTTTTCCGATACGGGGCGATAAATCCGTTCAACCACTCCGACAAACGCGATGAAATTCTGGGTCCTTCTGTCGTAGAATCTTTAATCATTTGGTCTTGTTTTCTCGTAAATTTACCTTATTCTATCGAATCTTGGTCCATTTCGAAGGGGTTTGCCGAGCTCGGCTGGACTGTGATCTTCGGGAACGTCGAGGAGTGGACGCGATCGATCTGGATCGAAGGCAATCGGGTCGTTGACCCGCGAGAGTGCAACCTTGCGAACACGCGCCGGTGTTATCGCCTGTTCCTGCCCGCTTCTGACCTTCTGTGGCCCGATCTGGCTCGCTCTCGCTTATTCTCGCCTTCTCTCGGCGGCGATTGTCGGCCCTCCGAGGCCCCGTTTCCCACGGTCCCACTCCCACCGGAGGAAACGCGATTGCTCGAGAACGAGTCGAGCGTACGCTGCAACGAAACAGGGCCCAGGATCGTGAAATATCACGCGTGCGCCAGGTTACCCCTCCCTCTCCGCCGTCGTCGGTCCGCAGGCCCGCCTCGTCGATCAACTCCTTACTATTGTAGGGATTATTTTGGAAGTAAATCCCACGTGACTCCGTGATAATAATAATAAGACAACTAAAGACACCTTCGTTTAACAATAACAAGTACAACAGTTTATTATCAATGTCCCACGACTTACAACAATAATAACAACGGCAACGCAACAACTTTGACAACAACAATGACTTAACAACAACGACTTCTTCACGCCACGGTTCTCCTTCGAATGCCACGATCTTTTTCGCTCGTTCTTTCGCCCTTCCTAGTCCTTTTCCAAATTATCCTACTCTCCCTCTCTCTCTCTCTCTCTCTCTCTCTCTCTCTCTCTCTCTCTCTCTCGCATCCATACTCTTTCGCTCTGCCTCACTCGCTATCTCATTCTTACTCATTCTCTCTCTTCCTTTTTTATTTCCCTCTCGCTCACTCACACACTATCTTTCGGGCACGCAGGACTTCGAGGAACCTAAGCAATAAACTCAGGCCACTCGAAGTCGTCCAAAACACGCTGTCACTATCCGTCCCATTCATTACCATTTTATGACACTCGACCATGCATACCCGGAAAAACCCTACACTATTGAATCGGCCGAGTCGATCGGTATCATTGGCGAAACCTGCACCGATTTCGCGTACGCGATCGCATTATTCGTACGAAGAGTTTCGAAATGAAGTTGATTAGACGAACTCCTGTTGAAAGAGTTTCGGACTAGATAGATCATCTCGAGGTCCGGAGCAATCCGGTCGTC
The DNA here is from genome assembly GCF_028453695.1 of Augochlora pura. Lineage (NCBI taxonomy): Eukaryota > Metazoa > Arthropoda > Insecta > Hymenoptera > Halictidae > Augochlora > Augochlora pura. The sequence goes on from NC_135778.1 coordinate 35,442,909, forward strand.
TCTCTCCGGTTCGACCGAGGGAACGAGCTAGCTCGGAAAGAAATAACGAGAGCCCTCGCTCATTATTTTCCGAGTAAATACGTCGTGAGAAAGGGAGACAGCCGAGAGGCTGCTGGGTACCTACAGGGTCGGCGCAGTGGGCGCGGCGGCCGCAGCGGGCGAAATTAGCTGGCGGAAACTTGAAAAGGGACAGGCGAAAGGAGCCGCTAATTGGGTTCGTTCGAGGGAAAAGCCCTTCCTCAACCGACCGAACTGCCTCCGAGCTCTCCTCTCCTGACAGGCGTGCCGCAGCGGGGCGATCCATTTTTTTCGATTAATCCTAGCTGCTGGTTCGATGCCCGAGAGCCGTCGTAAATTTCGCGAGAAAGGAAACAGAATTCGAAGAATCGCGCCCAGCTGCTTGAAACCAGAGGGAGGGGGCGACGGGAGGAGAATAGCGAGTCACCGAGGACCGTGACCGATTGCTCGTTTCCGACCGCGCGATCGCGCCCCCGACTATTTCGTCGATGCCGTCGCCGGCAGGTAAACGACCGTCTCTTGCCAGCCTCCGCACCCACGGCCACGCTTTGATCGGCCGCCGCGCCGATGGAAACTGTCCAGACGACTCGCGCCCCTGACCTCCCGCGCTTCTCTTCGCCGATGCTTCATGGACACCGTACCATCCGACCCACACCATGGAACTTCTCTATTCCGGAAGTCTCCGGTGTTCTATCCGATCTACCGCATCGTTGGAGAATTTTTAAAGAACACCCCGTAGAGATGTTGAAAGATTTCGCTGTTCAGTGGTTGCTCAGTCTTCGTGCGTTCATCGAAACAACGACCGAGGTCGGTTCCACGGGAGAGCCAAGAATTTTCATTCGGTAGCAGATTTTACGGCGACCGACAAAGGGGACCTGAAAATGTAAGCTCGTGCCGCTTTTCTCTTAGGATAAACGTACTTCGTATATAATAACGGAATATTATGTAATAACGGAAAACACGGTATTCGTTTCGTAGGTTCCGCAGAATCTCCGTCGAGGGCTCTCGACACGTTTAGGACATCCTGCGAACGCGTAGGTTTTCTCGGAGACACCCGGTTTGCGAGCAGAAAGATCTTCCTGTTCAGTGGGCCTTTAGTCACGCACCGATCGCCACGGCGTAGACGCGACGATTACGTCTGGCTTGAATCCGAAAACCGAGTGCTCAGCCGACCGTTATTTTATTTTCGTTAGTTTTTACTAGTTACGTACGATAGCGTAGTCATCGTCAATCCGTGTCACCGAACAGCTCTCTTTGCAATTATACAACAGCTAATAAACCCAAGCAGTCCGAAGACCATACTTTATGAATATTGCCACTTTCGCTGAGCATGTCAAATTCCAACACGAAATATTTTAGTTTCCACTTACCATTGTCCAGAGCTACGGAACTTCTTGGGATTATTACCTGTCAGGGTCGACCCTCGAACCTCGCCGGTGTAAGGTGACGCGAGGGACAACCGTCCCCCCTCCCCACGATGCTACCTGCCTGGAACGAGGTCCACGGGAGCGGACTTCAAACCAACTGTCCAATTACATTATAAATTTACAATTAGTTACATTCTAAAACATTATAAATAGCATCGACGAATCATCACACTTTCGAAACAGTACACGCCTACGCCGACATTATAAAAGAACATACAACGTCCAGCGTGCGATCACTTCATTTTCGGCAGTCGAACTAAACCATTTGAAATCATTCGCTCAGCCCGTCGCTCTATCGTATATATGAAAGCTTCGCGAACGCGCCGCTAGGGGTCGGACGCGTGAGAAACGGCGCCACTGGCGCGGAAGAACATAGAAAAGTAACTTCTAACCTCCACTGTGCGATATGAAAACTGAGGAAAGCAGGAACGTTAAATTGGCGATTCTCTAATTTTAGATTAGTATATATAAGTTGTAAATAGGGTTAGAGAAAAAGGGGAAAATCGTATAAAAAAAACTCCCACACCCAAGAAGAAAAAGAATCGAAAACATATTATATATATTTTAACAGTTCAAAAGTTGGAATAAAGTTACAAGACCTGTTACAAAACCTCGCGTTCATATACTTATTCTAATATCCTTAGAACCCGACCAGGTTGTAGGGAATTCGTTTCAATACGCGTTGTCAGGAAACCCTGAGTTTTGATGATTTACGTCGACGACGCCGAACCTTAAACGTCATCGCAGCGCGATACAAACGAACACCGAGCATTTCTGTTTTCCGCGAATCTTTTCAAAGTATACAGGGTGTTCCATTCGGTTTCGGACCTTCCGCCGAGCCGCGGAGCTTTGTTCGAACTCCTGGCAAAGTTTGTGGTCTGAACTACGACCGACGTAGGAAAATACGAGCGACGGGATCATTTACAAGCTCCGCGACGATCGGGCGAATCGGAGCGGCGCGATCGGCTCGCCGAGTAAATCTCGGCGCGAGCTGCCGAAAGCTCGTTCGATCGCGCTCGCATATTGCCGTCGTAAAATTCTACGCGACGCGGCGGCGGTGGCGATCAGTTTCGAAAGTTTGCGCGGCAAAAACAACGTCTAAATTAAAAATTACGCGGCCGGGTCGAAAGTTTCGCGGAAACTTCGGCATCTTTCACGGCGAATGGGGGTGGGTGGAGAAACCAAGAGGTTCGCCCTCGGATCAGCTCGGGCAAACTTGTTCCAACAATTTGCGCCGCTTTCCCAGCCTCCGAACTCTGCACACAACCAGCGCGCATTCGGAATTCTTCGCTGCTCTCCCTTGATTTTTCTTCACCTGCGATACAATCCAGCGTTTTTTCATTCTCTGTAGCATTTAACACTAGAAAGACGGGAAAATGACTGCTTTTCGGCAATATAGTGTTAAGAGCCGCGCGAAAAGTATCTGTTCGTTCACCGCCTTCAATTTCTAACACCGAACACACCGAGATCTTAAACGAATCTTCCGCGTACAAGCAATTTCGAAACTATCGATTCTTATATCGATTACGTGTAACGAACACGCGCGATACGTAGGGTAAACGTTAATTTCCCCCCGCACGAGATTGTTAACGGCAAAGACGTTCTAACGAGCTTCGCTCTGAATCTGCCCATAAGGCGGATAGACTCGTGCGGAGCTAATGGCTCCTCGAGGACCATGGATGCAGCCCAACTTTCTTTTCGGTCCCCTGGGGTCCGGACAATTTTCCATCGACCTGGAAGTTGATCGATGAACTTTTCGATCCCCTAAAATCCCCGAACAGTTAATGGCTCGGCAGAGAATTATCCAGCTGTTTGTCGAACCGATCGCCCCGGGAGACCCGGCCGTTCGCAAAGTCGAAAGACCAAACGGGTCAACTAATGGCCGACGTGGAAGTTGTTACCGCGGGTAGATTAGTCGAATCTATGGCGGGTCGGAAGTACTCGGGGAGGACGGTTCGCTCGACCTCGGGCAGATGTTAGTTCGCCGTCCGTCCGATCGATCTTCCGATCCCGATGATCCTCGCGGACGACGCGACGCCGGGCCCCGAAGAACAAGCCCGAGAGAGTCGAGCAGGCCGCGAGGGAGCCGCTAACCGGGATATGCTCGCGTGATTTGCGACGCGGCAACGGAAGAAAAATTGTCGCAGATAACGGTGTATTTACGGCGACGCGCGGCGTTTCTGCCGCTTCCGCTGCTTCTGCTGTTTCTGCTAGAAGGAAGAGCGCCGTGCGCTGTTCCGGTCTGCGGAACCCTGTGTCGTGACTGCCGCTGCTAAATCAGTATCCACACCCTATCCGCGACGCAACAAGCCGCCGCGCCGCGGCGTAGGGCGCCGTGTCGCCGACATTCGACATCGAACGCGGCTCGTTCGTGCTTAGAGCAGATATCCGCCCTGTCCGCGCCGAGGATCCGCCGACGTTTCCAAGGGAGGGGGGAGGTCTAGTTCGCGCCGAGGATCCGCCGACGTTTCCAGGGGGGGGGGGCTAGTCCACCCTCGGATTCGGTCGCGCTGCATTCGACTCTCGGAGACCCGAGAACAGGGCTCTGCCCAGGCCGAGCAGACCTGCTCCGCGAAGCTCAGGGTTTTCACGAAAGTTTTAGAAACGATGCGCCGTGGTTTTGAAGCGGGTGTCTTCTTTCGTACCGAACCAATCTACCGAGCGTTTTCGCAGAAACTAAAACGTCGAAAGTTTTTCAAGGCAAATTGAAAGTCCAGGCGGAGCGAGGTCCTAGAAGGTTAGCGTTCCCATCACAGGGCGGCCGATCGACGCGCGCCCTTTGCCGCGTCTTTTGCGTGCCGAGACCTATGTAAATATTTACAGAGTCGCTTCCGCTCGGGGCTCGTCCTCCCATTAAGCCAGCTTTGCTACGGGAATGCCGAAATTCGGCGCACACTTTGTCCTGAATTTTTCTTTCGAACCATAATTCGGGAGGCTTACAAAGTTATTCCGAATGTGTCGCTCTAAAAACGAACGATCGAAGAAGCGGCTCTACCTTCTATCCCTCGGAGGAACAATCCAACGACCGTGGATCGACGCAAAATGCCGTTAACGGCAAGTTCGTCGTGTATCGCGAGCCGGAGGACGGCGCCGAACTTTCGCAGCCTGTTTTCGTTCCGGAGCTTAGAAGCTTGGAAAGCTCCGGCACTCCGGCACTCTAGCCTGGTCGATCCTCGAAACTCGATCCTCCGTTCGACGTGTGTCGTCCCTCGTAACGAACGGCGTCGCGACTTCGTTAATGCCGTTAGTTACGGCGACTAATCCCATCGACGTACAGAAATTAGATTCGGCCCGGTTAGGGTATTTCCGGGATGCCGAGGCCACAGAAACTTGCTCTCTCTCTCGATCGCGGCTCCTTCGAGATCGATTCTCCAACGAATCTTCCGATGTATTTACCATTCGCGACGTTTTAAGCGTACCAAGCCTCGTTAACCCTTTTAGCACCGAACGACGACATATCACAAGAGATCTGTGTTTAAGTATAAGTTCGTAAGATGTTAAAATGGTTCGTATTCGATGCAACGCAAGTGAAAAAATGTTTAGTAGAAGTATTTGCAATTTTTGCACTGCTCGAAAAACTTGCTCTTTCAGGTTATGTCAGGTTA